>NW_016811267.1:388439-407736 GCF_001698545.2 Rhinopithecus bieti
TTAGCTAGGCATGGTGGTGGGTGTCTGTAATCCCAGCTACTTGGGAGGCTGAGGCAGGAGAATAGCTTGAACCCCGGAGGTGGAGGTTGCTGTGAGCCAAGATTGTGCCACTGCACTCCAGCATGGGTGACAGAGCGGACTCCATCTTAAAAGAAAAAAAAAAAAAAAAAAAAAAAAAAAAGGCAGGGCACGGTGGCTCACGCCTGTAATCCCAGCACTTTGGGAGGCCGAGGCAGGCAGATCACAAGGTCAGGAGATCAACACCATCCTGGCTAACACGGTGAAACCCCATCTGTACTAAACAAAATACAAAAATTAGCCGGGCATGGTGGCAGGCGCCTGTAGTCCCAGCTACTCGGGAGGCTGAGGCAGGAGAATGGTGTGAACTCAGGAGGCGGAGCTTGTAGTGAGCCAAGATCACACCACTGCACTCCAGCCTGGGCAACAGAGCAAGACTCCGTCTCAAAAAGAAAAACAAAGAAGGAATAGTATCAAAGGAAGCCCCAGCCTCCAGCAGCCGCAGGGACGGTTCCCCCTGTTCAGACACTGTCCATTCCTCAGAGGTCAACTACTTTTCGTAGCCAAGTTCTCTGCCTTGTAAAGGCTCGTGCAAAGTCAGGCGGTGCAAGACTGGGCCCTTCACTTGTCCACTCCCTTTGCGGTGCCCAGTTCTGGGCTCCTTCACCGAATAGGACTTAAGGATTTCCAAGCCATCCTCCACTAGAGACACCACCAAACAAGCTGCTCAGAAGTCCAGCTCTATAGCTGTGTGGCTGTGGCAAAGAAGATGATCCATGGTTTCCTTATCCTTAAAACAGGGACACAGCCGGGCGCGGTGGCTCACGCCTGTAATCCCAACGCTTTGGGAGGCCGAGGCGGGTGGATCACGAAGTCAGGAGATCGAGACCATCCTAGCTAACATGGTGAAACCTCGTCACTACTAAAAATTAGCCAGGTGTGGTGGCACGCACCTGTAATCCCAGCTACTTGAGAGGCTGAGGCAGGAGAATCGTTTGAACCTGGGCAGCGGAGGTTGCAGTGAGCCGAGATGGCGCCACTGCACTCCAGCCTGGGCAACAGAGTGAGACTCCACCTCAAACAAACAAATAAAAAAACAGAAACACAACAATCTTAGTTCCACAGACTTACATTGAGGCATAAATGAGATAAGACATGTTAAAATCTTAGTACAGGGGCCAGATGTGGTGGCTCAGGCCTCTAAATCCCTGTACTTTGGGAGGCTGAGGCAGGAGGACTGCTTGAGCCCAGGAGTTCCAGGCCAGCTTGGGCAATACAGCAAGACCCCATCTCAAAAAAATAAAAAATTAAAATTGAAAAACCTTAGTACATAGCAAGCATTTGATAATGGAGGAACATATCAGGCCTGCCAGACAAAGCAAACATTGGTTGAAAATCTAGACTCTAGGCTGGGTGCAGTGGCTTACACCTGTAATCCCAGCACTTTGGGAGGCTGAAGAGGGCAGATCACTTGAGGTCAGGAGTTCAAGACCAGCCTGGCCAACATGGTGAAACCCCATCTCTACTAAAAATATAAAAATTAGCCAGGCATGGTGGTACACGCCTATAATCCCAGCTACTCGGCAGCAGAACTGCTAGAACCTGGGAGTTGTAGATTGCAGTGACTGAGATTGCACCACTGCATTCCAGCCTGGGTGGCAGAGTGAGACTTTGTCTCAAAAAAAAAGAAAAGAAAATCTGGCCTGTAGGCTGGGCACGGTAGCTCACGCCTGTAATCCTGGCACTTTGGGGGGCTGAGGTAGGCCGATCACTTGAAGGCAGGAGTTTTGAGACCAGCCTAGCCGACATGGTGAAAACCTGTCTCTACTAAAAATATAAAAGTTATCTGATCATGGTGATGGGCACCTGTAATCCCAGCTACTCGGGAGGCTGAGGCAGGGGAATCACTTGAACCCCAGAGGCGGAGGTTACAGTGAGCCAAGATTGCGCCACTCAAACAAAAAAAAAAAAGAAAAAAAAGAAAATCTAGACTCTAGATCTGCACTATCCAATAGGATCCCCACTAGCCTGATACTAGCTTCATTTCAACTTCTTAACAGCCATACATGACCAATGGGGTCCCTGTAAGACCGTGCAGATATCTAGAGAACATTTCCAGCCATCATCTCAGAAAGTTCTATGTGACAAAGCGTCTCAAGATAGAAGATGTCATTAACAGCAAAGAATCTGGGGCCCGACTGCCTGGGTTTCAAATCCCTGTTTCACCCTTTCCAGCTGTGTGACCTCGAGCAGGTTAAACTCTCTGTGCCTCAGTTTCATCTGTAAAGTGGAAGAAATAATAACCCTGCCTTATAGGATTATTGTGAGGATGTAAATGAGTTCATGTTTGTAAAGTGCTTAGAACGATGTCTGGCTCCCAGTAAAAGCTCAGTAAGCATTTGTCAAAGTCACTGGCAGGAAAGATAGGGAAAAACTGGATCCAGAAAGAGACCTGGCCCAGATCCTGAGTGAAACAGAAAGGACACCTGAATAGCAGGTTGGTTGTAAGGAGAGCCATTAACATACTTTGTAAAGTGACTCAAAATGCTTCCAGGA
Organism: Rhinopithecus bieti; assembly: GCF_001698545.2. Lineage (NCBI taxonomy): Eukaryota > Metazoa > Chordata > Mammalia > Primates > Cercopithecidae > Rhinopithecus > Rhinopithecus bieti. The sequence continues at coordinate 391,014 of NW_016811267.1, forward strand.
AAGCTGAGCGGTGCCCCTCCAGCCCCGCCCCTCCAATGCTTTGGGCCCCTGGGAAGGATAGGGCTCCAGCACAGCCCGTCCCCTCCCCTTACCATCTCCATAGGCTGGCCCAGGGTCCTCAGCCCAGGTGGGTGGAAAGGGCACCGTGAGAGGTAAGCGGGGCCGACGGGAGGTCAGGAAGCTGCCAGGCGGACCCCCAGGCTCTCGGCCCAGGGGGCTGGGGGGCTGCTCAGCGGCAGAGGTGGCCAGCAGCTCCTGCAGGATGTTGATGGGCGAGACAGTGAGCTCCCAGTTGGTGATACCGAAGTCACGTAGGTGGGCCCGGGCGTGGCTGGAGAGGCCAGCCCGTGTGTCGAAGCCAGCCCCGCAGAAGTCACAGCGCATCAGGCTGAAGGTGCCTGGGTCAAAGTTGGCCACTGTGGAGAGAGGACAGGACTGCCTGAGGTGGGGAGGGGCAACTCCCCAACCCCAACCCCTCCCCATACTCAGGGCTTCACCCTGGACTGTCTTCCTTCCCCGTGGCTGTCCCTTTTGCTCCTGCCTGCCCCTCAGCTCTCAGCTCGTGTATCCTCCCACCCCATTCCAGGAAGCCTAACCCTCCCAGATACCTCCTTCCCATATCTGGCAACATCAAGGAGGGGCCTCTCCTGCAAAAACCCTTCTCCAGGGCCAGGTGCGGTAGCCCAGGCCTGTATTCCCAGCTCTTTGGGAGGCCAGGCGGGAAGATGTCTTGAGCCCAGGAGTTTGACACCAGCCTGGGCAATATAGTGAGACCCCATCTCAATAAAAAAAAATTAGCTGGGCATAGTGGTGCATGCCTGTAGTCCCAGCTACTTGAGAGGCTAAGGTGGGAGAATCACTTGAGCTCAGGAGTTTGAGGCTGCAGTGAGCTATAATTGCCCCATGGCACTCCAGCCTGGGCAACAGAGCAACACTCTATCCCTTAAAAAAAGAAAGAAAAAGAAATGCTTCTCCAGTTGTGGACTTGCCATCCTCTGTGAGTATTTGATTAATAGCCTTCTCATGACTATTTTTACTCATGATCACCCAAGTGCTGTAAATTAAATATTTGTTGGATGAAGAAATGGACAAATGGATGTAATGCCCTCTGCTGAGAGCCTTCTCTGAGCCCTGCAACTGGAGTTAGGGACTTTGTCTCAGCTTCCCCAGCCTCCTGGTTCCCCCAGCTTTCCCCGCATCTCAGCTCTGTTCAGTCAGTGTCATCACTGCCTGGTTTCCTGGTTGTCCACCCCTTGCCCCCTACCCCTAGTGCGTAGACACACATACACACACACAGACACACAGACACACACACACACACACACACACTCATACACCATACTGGCACCTCCCCAAGTGGGCTGTGTGTCTGCCAATGTCAGAACCACCCAGAGTGCTCCTGTTGGAGACAGACTTCGGGAATCAGAGCCTCGTACCGTGGGAATTGACAGACCTTACAGGCAGCCTCAGGGGGTTCTGAAGCTGGCCAGGGTGGGGTGGAGGGGGTCCCACCACTCCTGGACTGGGCCATGAACTCCGAGAGTCCAAGAACTGCTATTCTGTCCACTGCTGTGTCCCCAGGTCCCCAGAACAGAGGGGAACCTTGCTCAGTAAATAATTGTTGAATGGAGGAATGAATGAAATTCTCTGCCCGAGGCTGACTCTTCTACCCACACTCCTTCCTCCAGTGGCTGGAATGGCCAGGGCACTGGGGCGTCTCCACACATCCACCGACGGGTGGTCTTTACTGCAGCTCCCAAGTCTCTCAGGAGCAGAGGCCCCAGTGTTCCCCTGCTTGGCACTAAGGGAGAGAATTTAGATCAAGGGTAGGTTGCCCAGCCATGTGTCTCCTGGGCCTTTTAAAGTGAAGCTGCCCTACCTTTTTTCTTCTTCTTCTGGAAGGAGAACCTGCGCTCAATGGCCTTCACCTCCTCAGCGGAGATGAAATGGCGCACATTGTAGCTGACGCCCACACGGTTCAGGTGGCCCCGGACGTGGTTGGCCAAGCCGATGCCGTTGTGGAAGCGATCGGGGCAGTAGGGGCATTTCCGTTCCTCGTGCTTCAGTGCCATGGCCGGGTCCCCATCCAGGAATGTGTCCAACCCCAGCGGGCCGCCCAGCGGCGCATCCAGGAGCAGGAAGTCCAGCGGGTGTGCGCCTGCCAGCCCCAGCTCCTCGGGCTGCAGCCTCGGGGGCACCCTGGCCGCCGCCATGACCTGCGGCCCCAGCTTCGCCACCAGCACAATGGGCACCATCCCTCGGAGCTGCTGCTGCTGCCCCTGGGTGGCCTCTGCTGCCTGCAGGGCCTCTCGGAATGTCCGCTTCAGCTCCAGGGCAGGGTGTGGGATGAGGCTGAGGGTGGCTAGGGGTGAAAAGACCCCATTTTCAGGGGAAAAATCCATCTCAGAGGTCAGCACCACATCCTCCTCTTCCTCCTCCTCCTCATCCTCCTCTTCGCTCCAAGGGCGCCTCCGTTCCCCCAGTCCTTGTGGGTGGACGGTGCTTTTGTTTCTCCCGAGCTGTAAGGAGTAGGGGGTGGATACTAGTGTGGAGGGAAAGGCCAGCCTTCCGAGAGGCCTCTGGCCCATGCGATGCGGGAGTGGTTTTGACAGCGGGAAATCTCTGATGCTCAGCTGCTGGCATCCTGGGCCAAAGGCCAGGCTGGGGTCGTATCCAGCAGGGTTCTCCTGCCACATGGGGGCCAAGGACGGCTCAGCTTTGCCAAAGTAGTCCACAGCAGTGTCAGGGAAGCAGGCATGAGCATCCTGGCTAGTGCCCGGCTGGCTGGCAGGGTCCTCCTCATAAGCTTCGCCATCCTCTTCCCAGTGGGGACGGGCGTGCACTAGCCTCACATGCTCCCTGAGCAGGCTCTCGCTGGGCGCTGGGAAACCACAGAAGAGGCAGGCGCTGAGGCTGACGGCAGTTCCGTAGGGCTGATAGAGGAGGGCGCTGGCCTCAGGGCTGGGGCTGCCAGCCCCACTGCTGCCTCCGAAAGGCTCCTTGGCGGTCTGGCCTGGGGGCTCACGCACGTGCAGCTTGGCATGCTGCACATAAGCCCTGGAGGAATTGGTGCCAAAGACACACTTGGGGCACTGCAGCCGTGCCTCCCGGCCCTCGTCCCCTGGAACTTGCTTCAGCTTTTGGATCTCCTCAATGATCTTCTCCCGGGAGGCCTGGTGCAGCTGCCGGTGCTGCTCCAGAGCAGCGGGGTCGGCAAAGGCCCAGCCACACTCACCGCAGGCCAGCGGGGCCAGGTCCGCAGGGGGCTCCTGGCCTGGGGCTCGGCGGTGCTGGCTCATGTGCTCCAGGAGGTGCTCCTTCTGTTTGAAGTAGATGCTGCACTCGATGCATGGGAACACGGCCGGCTCCTCGTCCTCGTCCTCTTCTGGGCTGGCCACCCCTTCCGCCACCTCCTCCAGCAGCTCACACAGGTAGGGTCCGGTCCGGATGGGAGGCAGTAGCGGCTGCAGCCGCTCCACAGATGCCTCCGAGTTCACCGTCCAGGTCTGTGTGGCCACCTCCGAGGCTGACGTGGGTAGGCCCCACTCCGACGACTGGGCCAGCCCCTCCAGGTCCTCCAGGTCTTCTCTGCCACCCACCACCGCCATGTCCAGCGTCTTCGGGGTGTCTTCCACTGGCACAAACACCCTTCTGAAGGGGGTGAGGGGTGGCGGCTGGGCAGGTAGGTCCAAGTGCAGCCCTGCATCCTGGGGGGATCCCTGCTCGTCCTCATCTTGGAGCCAGTTGAACCTGGGGCGACCCTGGGGGTGTTTCTCCAAGAGCCTTGGTTCCCCCTGGTGGTGCAAGAACCTTCTAGAGCCCTCTAGCTCAGCGTGGGGGTTCATGGTTCTCACAATGACCGAGTCCTCGAATCTCCGCTCAGACAGGATGCCCTCCCCAGCCTCCTGGACAAGGGGGTGCTCCCAGGGTCCCCTGCCATCAGGGGTGCCTGGGAAATGGCCCAGGAGATGGGATGGTGGGGAGCCCGGCCGGAAGTCCAGGCTGCCTCCATCCCAGCAGCTGCAAGGAAGTGCCAATGGGGACAGGTTAGCCATGGGCTGCAGTTTTCCTTCCTAGGGTGGTGATGGGGGTCCTCACAGGCAGTTTGAAGCAGGCCCCAGAGATCCAGCCCGAGGGCGACAGGGGTGTGGGGGTGAGGGTGGGAGGTAGGGGGAGTCCATGTGGATCCTTTGGGACCTATCAGGTCAAAAGCCAGGTTCAACTCTTAGGATGCACCTGTCCACAAAGCCTAGCCCTGCTGCATTGTTGGGGAATATGCAGAGACCACCCCTGGACCACACGGGGATGTGGCCACCTCTACGAAGTCTAGTGGCAGCAGTTAACTCTCATCTCTCCCCAGGAAGGACCCAAGCCTCTCATCTGTGCTCCAGGCTGCTTCTGTCTTGGTCTTCCCCAAACTGGGGTGATTTTGCTAATTTAGTTTCACCTCTCCCTCAGATTTGGTGAAAGTTAACTTTGTGGTGGAACAGGTCAAAGGAATGTTCCTTTTCCCTGCATCTCCCCATCTAGAAGGGCAGAGTCAGGAGAGGTGGAAGGTCCCTGCTAAGCCTTTGGCCCCAGTGATTCTGACCTTCCTGGGCAGAGGGGTGGGAGTGGTGTTGGTGGGGGCAGCGTAACCTCTCTGGGCCTCAGTTTTCCAATCCTAAAAATGGGGGTAATTCCCAAGAACTGGGAACCCCTTTGTCCTTATACAACATCTGTGGAGCTTTCTCATAGCCACCATCAACAAAAGGTGCTTGCAACATAAGGCAGGTGCTTATTTAAATGCTCACAACCACAACCTTTCAATGACCCCACAGGCTGTAGGGTGAAGATGACACAACTCAGTGCTTGAGAAATGCTTTGTTTCACCTCATGCCTGGACCAGTATGGGTTCTTATTATGGCCATTTGTGATCAGTTCTCCCTTCCTTTTCAAGATCCTGCCTCCATCAGGGGATGCCAATCACGCTCATGGAACAGATGTGGAAAAAGTTCCATTCAGGTGTTGGGTGGAGACCATAAGGTCACCTTTCTAAGCTCCATCGCTGACATGCGATACTAACAGGACCATCCTCCTGGGGCTGTGGCAAGGACTCAGTGGGGATAAACACATGTTCAGAGCGTAGCTCATAGCAGCTATTGTTAATTAATTAATAATAGTATTGTTCATTCTGAGAGCTATTAGTAATCCTGATAAGCTTACTATGACCTGGCCAGGTGTGGTGGCTCATGCCTGTAATCCCAGCTCTTTGGGAGGTTGAGGTGGGTGGATCACCTGAGGTCAGGAGTTCTCGACCAGCCTGGCCAATATGGTGAAACCCCATCTCTACTAAAAATACAAAAACTATCCAGGCATGGTGGCAGGCACCTATAATAATCCCAGCTACTGGGAGCTGAGCCAAGCGAGAATTGCTTGAACCCAGGAGGTGGAGGTTGCAGTGAGCTGATACACGCTTGCACTTCAGCCTGCGTGATAGAGTGGACTCTCTAAAAAAAAAAAAAAAAAAAAAAAAAAAAATTACTTATGACCTATTAGCAGCTGCCAAGCCATTTAATAAAGGGTAGGGACCATCAGCATTGCTCTTGATTCCTGCTCTCACCCAGTGCCCCTTGGATCCTCAAGGCGAATTCATGAGATGCATCTTATGGACTCCATTTTGCAGATGAGAAAACTGAGGTCCAGAGAGGCATAGTATCATTCTAAGGGTCACCTGGCAGAGAGAGGACTCCAAGGGTCCAACATCCAGGCTCCTGCCCCTCTGGCCCTGCTCCTGGCAGGGATAATGAGAGTTGACCTTCTGTGTTCATCCCAGACCTCCCCCAACCCCAGCACACGCCCAGGGGCTTGCCTGCCGGGAGCTGCCTCCTCCTCCTGCCTGGCATCCTGATTCCCTCCTGTCCCCTTCTCATTCCCCAGGGGCTTCTCTGGGGCCTGGGCATGTCCTGCTTGCCCCCCTGCCCTCCCTGAGGTCAGGGCCAGCATGGCACTCACCAGCTGCTGATCCGATGGGTGGCGGAGGTGGCACGGGGGAGGGCTTCGCTGAGGCCGGGATGGGGCTGCCCGTCTGCAACAGAGAGGGGAGACCCTGAGGGGCTGGGGTCCCCCTGGCCGGGGTCCTCCACACCCCAGCTCCAGGAGCCCTGCCAGGTGCCTCAGAATGGCCCTGCTGGCTCCCAATTCCTCTCCCTGAGAGGCCCGTGGCCTCTGCAGTCCTGAGCCCTGGAAGGGGTTTCTTTGGAGGAGTCCCCTTGAGTCTCCTGGGGGACCCCAGGGGCTTGCTGCCTTCCAACCCTCCTCTCTTTCCCCCCACCCAGCAACCAGGGTGGTTTTTTACAAGCCTCACCCTGCTAAAAACTCACCTGGCTTCTCATTATACCTATAATAAACACCAGACTTCTGTTTTTTGAGATGGAGTCTCACTCTGTTGCCCAGGGTGGAGTGCAGTGGCGCAATCTCGGCTCACTGAAACTTCCACCTCCCGGGTTCTAGCGATTCTCCTGCCTTAGCCTCCCAAGTAGCTGGAATTACAGGCGTGCACCACCATGCCTGGGTAATTTTCTATTTTTAGTAGCGAGGGCATTTTGCCATGTTGACCAGGCTGGTCTCAAACTCTTGACCTCAAGCAATCCACCCACCTTGGCCTCCCAAAGTGCTAAGAATACAGGTGTGAGCCACTGTGCCTGGCCTAAAAACCAGACTCTTAGCCGCCACCTACAAGGCCCTATGAGGTCAGACCTCTGCTGGTCTCTCTAACCTCCCATCTCTCTCCTGGCCCCTCAGTGCCTCTACTCTAACTGTATGGGCCTCCTCGGGAAGCCCCAAGCCCACCTAACTCTTTTGGACCTCAGAGCCTTTGCACCTGCTATGCCCTCTGCCCAGGGCACTCATCCCTGACCGCCTAACTCAAATGAGCGCCTATGATTTTCTCTCTCAGCACCTGTTTCATTTCTTTCTTAGCACTTTCTGAAATCACCTAGCTCTTTCTTGGGATGACTGCTTGCTGGGTCCCCCACTAGGATGTAGTTGCAGTAGACCAGAGACTTTGTCGGCTTCATTCACTGTAGCATCCCAGCACCTGGCATACAGCAAGCGCTCAACAAATCCTTGCCAGATGACGAACAAGGCACCCGTTCTAACCTGAGCCGCAGAGAGCCCGTCCCTGCCTTCTGCACCCTCTCCCAGGCCTATGTCCTGAAATCCAGTCCTCTCCCAGGAACCCCTCCCCACCAACACAGATGGAGCCAACTCTCTATTATCCGCCTGTGGAGCCAATGCCTGGAGCGACCACAGGAATCCTGGCCTGCGTCTCCTCTGCCCGCCACACTTGCCTGACACGGGTGAGCTTGCCAATCGGGGAGCAGGCCAATTGCCCGGGCCAAGGTTAACACACTGGGGGAACTTGTGCCCCATCCAGAGCCTGACAGATGCAATTGTTGGATTAGCCTCAATTTGAGGATGGTCCAGAAAAAGGGATAGGGCTGGGGCGAATTCTTTTTCCAATCCCTCATCATCCAATTGGCCCAAGAAATTGAGAGCTGACTGTTGGGAGTCAAGGGATAAAAATGGAGGTAGGATGGGAAGAGGGTGTTGACCAGAAAGGTGTGGTCACTGGCTGAGGGTCCTGCTTCAGAACCCAAGAAAAGGGTTGTGACTGTTGTGTGACCTCTGGAAGGGGTGGTGGGGGTATGGAAATTTGCATCATCTACAGCACAAGGTTTCTCAACATCAGCACTATTGGCATTTGGGGCCAGATCATTTTCTGGGGTGAGGTCCATCCTGTGCATTGCAGGATGGTGAGCAGCATCCCTGGTCTCCACCCTCCAGACGCCAGCATCTCCCCAGCCCTCGGTCATGACAACCAAAAGTGTCACCAAACATTACCAAAGTGTCCCCTGGAGGGGGAGGCGAATCACCCCCATTTGAGAACCACCGGGATACACTGATGGGCAGCAGAGCTATGCCTGGGTGCACGGGCTGGTTTTAGGATGGGGGTGTTGGAGAGGGCATTCAGAGTTGGGAAAGAAAGGCCTGGCCCAGCCAAGGGAGTGAGGCCCCCAAGAAACAGGGTCTCTAGAGAATACATGAGTCATAGATTTGTCTTTTTTCAGGAGAGGGCAACCCGTTCGCATATAACCTGCCCTAGCGCGACCTAGAGGTTTGGGTCTGAGGGTCCTGGGCATCCTGCTTCTGAGGTTCTAGGATTCCAAGCTCCCAAGATTCTGGGCGTCCCAGATTTGGTGATTCTGCGATTGCCGTTGTCTAAGAATTCCAAGAGCCAGGGGACCGCGTGGCCTCTTTGAGCAATTCCAGCGAGTCTCCTATTTTTAGTGGCAGTGACTTTGGAGGAAGCAGGCCAAGCAGTGCCCTGTGTCCAAGACACCTTGGGGGTGGGGGCTTCACCCAGAGGCCTCCACAGTTGATGGGGATCCAGGAGTCCCTATGGGTCAGACGAGGTGCTGGGTCGCAGCCCCCAGGCAGTGGCCGTGCCAAGGGGCCCTTGTTGGCTCCTGCCATCTGGGTTCCCCGAGAGAGTTTGCAAATGCTGATGGCAAGGAGTGTTCATGAGCAGCCTGAACTCCAAGCCTGGGGTTCAACTCGATAGATGGCCAAGAACCTAGATTCTGGAGCCAGACAGATCCAAGTTCAAGGCCCCAGGGGTGCCCTGAAGGGCGTGCCTCTTCCACTCCGAGCCTTGGTTTCTTCCTCTGTGCAATGGGAACAGCCACCAACCCAGTCTCGCAGGGCCAGCAATGGGTGCCAGCAAGATCGCAGTAAATGCTCCATCCAGAGAAGTGGCGGTGGAGGGGAAGAAGGCTGGTGGGAGGCCTGGGGGGGGGTCAGGGCTGGTTCAGCGATGTCTCAAGGGGGAAGCTGGTGGCTAGACCCCACAGCCTCAGGCCCGGTCACTCCACGCTCTGATTTTCTCCCCAGGCTGGGGCCCCAAGATGGCAGAAATGATGTGTCATTTGTCCCTGGGTGCCCTGTCCCCAACACAATGCCAGGCATGTACCAGACTCTTCATTGATCCATACAGACCACCTCAGCCCCCTGAGTCTTTTCTGAACCTGGGAGGCCCAACCAGAGAGGTAGGAGCTGCAGAGGCGCTGTGGGAGCTCCGGGTAAACAGCCGTTAACGGAGGACAGAGAAGGTGGCGGGCACACCCCTGCCCAGGCAGAGGAGTTTGGAGGTGGTCACTCCAGGGTGCTCTTGGGGGCCTCCGAGGGCTGAGTAGGGATAAAGGAAGGCCCAGGCTTTGGGGTGGAATAGCAGCCCCAGAGCCTGTTCCTAGTTATAGGCATCACAAGACTAGTAGGGCAGGTGCCTGCATCCCGGAAGGGGCAGATCAAGCAGACAGAGAGGGTAGTGGGAGAGATGTGGTGTCCCAAACCCAGGCATTCTTCCAAATCCAGGCTATGACCTCACTCCAAGTCAAGCCATTCCCACCCCTGCCCCCAGCTGCTGAGGGAAACCTTCAAGGGTGGGCCTGGCCCCCCTCAGCAGCCACATTTCCCTCCTCCCCAGGCTATAAAAGGGATGCACGCATGAGACCCTGGGTGATTCCCCAGAGGAAGTGAGGATGCACCTACCTGCCTGCTTTTTCCCTCTCCCCAGACCTGAGGCATCTGCCAGGTAGAGAAGAGATGTCCAATCCCTCGGAACCAGACCCAGAGAGGGCCCTGAGATCCCTACAGCCTGTACCCTCAGGCTCCCACAAAATCAAAGTCCCTGCCCTGCCCTGGCTGGCTATGCGACCTGGCACAAAATCCTGCCTCTCTCTGAGCCGCAGTTATTAACTCAGTTATTCATAGCTTCGACAAGGGATTGCTAAGTTTCCCTGAGTGCTGATACTCTGGAGTTGGGTGTACCCTGTGCCCTCAGGGGTCTCACCTTGCCACCCCACTGCCTGACACCTGCAGATGCCATCAGCTCCCTCTAAGCCTTTGCATGTATGCAGTCCCCTGCCTAGATGCTTGCTGCCCCCTTGGTCTGGCTCATTGTTCCTCATCCTACCTCTCACTTCCTGCAGGAACTCCTGGTTGCTCCCCGCCAGGTGCTTTCCTCATCACAACCCCAGCCGCTGTGTCATAACACCTGGTGACATAACACCAGGTCATAACACGGTATCACAACATCTGTCTCCCCAGCCTCAGATGGTGGGGTCTGTGAGAGCGAGGATGGTGTGTGCTCAGTCACCACTGTGCCCCAGTGTGTGGCCCCTAGAAGGTGCTGTGTATTTATAAATATCCGAGCATCATGAGTGGTAAAGGTGGCTGGAGCAGGTCAAGGATCTGTGAGGATGCAGCAGGGTGGTTAAGAGTGAGGGCTGTCAAGCCATGCTACTCCCTGGCTAGGTGACCTTGGGCAATTTATGTCGCTGCTCTGGGTCTCAGTTTCCCCATCTCTGATACTGGATAATAATAACGAAGGCTATTCCACAGGGTTCTTTGGAGAAAGACAGAAGATGATCATGCAAAAGCCTTGGCATGGAGGAAGCCCGTGATTAGGTGTTTGGAGATGGCCGGGGGGGGCGGTCTGAGGCATCAGCCCACTGTTTTCCAGGCATATCAGCCTCCTACCAGGTCCTTGGACACATCAGGCTCCTCCCCACCACAGGGCCTTTGCACTGGCTGTTCCCTCCACCCGGAATGTCCTTCCCCCCATTCATTCCATGCTCCATTCAAATGCCACTCTATCAGGGAGGCTCTCCCAGGTCTGCCGGCCATGATCCTGGCACTCTGTTTAATGCCTTCACAGCATCTGTCACTACCTATCCTTCTGATATTTGTTTAGTTGCTTGTTATCCATTTCCCCTACTAGAGTGTCAGCTGCTTGAGGGCAGGAATTCTTGCCTCTTTGGTTTACAGCTGTCTTCCCAGCACCTAGCACATACCCTGGCACACCGAAGGTGCTCAGTATTTAATGATTGAATAACACATCTGGAGGTAAGGAGAGTGTCAGATACCTTTTTGCTGGGTAAACCAAAGCGCAAAGGGGTGGCCAGTATCCCTGACTACCCAGTCTCTCCCTAGCCACTACAAGGTCCAAGCTGTTTTGGCCCATGGCTCAGGAACAGGATACACCCAGACAGCCAGAGGGAGCTGGGATAGACTGATGGGAGTGGGGAATACCTGTGGAACAAGTGGGCTGGGGACAGGGAGTTTGGGGTGCTGAGATGGGCCTCTGGACCCAATTAGTATGCTCAGAGGAGGGAGCCAGGCTGACCTGAGTTTAAGTCCCAGCTCCACACCACCCAGTGGGGAGCCTTGGTCTGGTCACTGGCTCCCAGGACATCTGTTTTCACAACTGTCAAATAAGAAACTAAACAGAGTGCAAAGAAAAGGCTCTGGACCCAAGCGGAATCAGCATCCCAGCTCAGCTGCTACTGCGCTGGGTGACTTGGCTCTCTCTGAGCCTTGGGGAATGGGCTGGATGCTCCCTGGGGGCCACAGGGCCCATTCTCTTACCAGAGATGCCACCTCTGCCATCCAGAATGTCTCGGGGGCCCTCCTTGGTGACAGGCAGGTAATGGGTGGACCGGAAGATGCCACCTTCCCCCTCAGCAGCCTCGGCCCCACCCTCGATGTTCTCCCTCGGCACCGGGCCAGGCAGTCTCTCTGGGCCTCGGGGACGATCTGGTGCAGCCGGGTTGCCTGCCAGGGACCCCTCCATTGGATTTTCTCTGCTTGGATCCACTCAGCTGCTGGGCTGGCTCAGCGGAGCATTGTGGGCCTGAGAACAGAGAGAGGGAAATGCTTAGGGGATGGAGGAAAGGGAATCTGCCTCAGTTTCCCCTCCCTCAAAACCTCGGTCCTCACCTTTGCAGCTCACTGCCTCAGTTTACCTCCCAGCCCAGGGGAGCTAATGGTGTTCAGACCTTATCCACACACCTTCTATCCCAATGGCCCCTACCCTCAGCATGTCTCCATCTCCCCATCAATAACTCCTCCCCTTTATACAGATCCTGCACTGCCTCAGTTTACCCATATTGACACATGCACACTCAGCCACTAGGTTTTCTTCCATCAATCTTTCCACTTCTCCAGACGCCTCCCTTCATTCACACACAGCTGCACTTTCCCCAGTCCTGCCCTCACACCCATGCACACGCACATCCTACTGCCATGCCTTCGTTTCCTCGGCAAGAATCCCAGCCACTTGTACACTCCGATCCTATACACCGTCAGGAGTCTCCCATCATTACCCCTTTACTTTTCTCCATTGGGTTGTCCCATACCAATGATCTCTGCACTTTCCCACACTCCAACCCTTCCCCCACACAGGACCTTAGGGTTCTCCAGCATTAACCCCTTCACCCCCCTCCACACACACAGCCTCAAGTGACCCCAGCATTAACCCTTTCGCTTCTCCCCAACATTATCCCTCATGCATACCCAGCTTGGGCTCCTCCATTCCCCCCACCCCCCAACCAAGATTGCTCTAGTCCTCGGGCGAAAGAAAACGATGGGGCTCCTGGTCCAGAAATGAGGACCCTGGGGAGCGGGGGTTGTCCTCTCTACCTATAAATACCTTCAAGGTAACGGCAGAAAGTGAAGGGCAGGAATGAGGCGCCCTCCCCAGGGAGATTGTGGGGAGGCCGGGCCCAGGCAACCGGGGCGGGGCCGGGGCGCCAGGCCTGGTTGCAGGCGCTGCCCTCGGGGGCCTGAGGATTCCCAGGGGGCTCCCCTGTGGGCTGGCAGTCTTGGTGGGGGTCCCTACCCAGGCCCGGAGGAAGCACCTGCGGTTGTCCACCGGGTGGGCACTGCCCGCGGGGAACGGGCGGGACCGCAACTTCGGAGCACTTTGGCAGCGTGGGGAGGGGGCTCCCACCCGGACGCCCCCCAGGGGTCGCAGAGGTGGGGGCTGCGCCGTGCGGGCCCACTCCCCGGGGTCCAAGGTCCGGGGATGCGTCCTCCGCCCGTGCACCCCGGGGCGGGAGACCCCGCGGGACGCGCCGAGGTAGGGGGGGACACCCTGCCCCAAGCCCGCCCCCTCCCCCACCTGCACGGCCCGCCCCGACCCAGGCCCCGCCCCTGGAGGCCCCCGCCCCCCGCCACGGGGGGTCCCGCCTGGCCCGCCCGGCCCGGGCCTCCCCGCCCCCGCTACGGCTCCGCCCCACCCGCGGGCTCCCAGCCGGGCCGGCCTCACCGGAGGCGGCGCCGCCGGCCCGGTGCTGGGGCTCGAGAGCTCCCTCCTTGGTGCGGCCGTCCGCTGCACGCTACCGCCGCTGCCGCTGCCCGGTGCCGGGTGGCCGCGGCCTCCGCAGCCGCCGACAACGCCTCCACCGGGCTCGGGGGGACATTGTCCCTTAAATCGCTCCCCCCGCCGCCCCGCCCCCCCGGCGCGCCGCCGTGACCTCAGCGCGACAGCCCGCCGCCGCCGCCATGATTGGCGGAGGTCCGGGCGCGCCCCCCTCCCCCCCCGCGCCGCCCCGGGGGGGGGGCGGCCAGCGGGCTCGCCGCCATGTTGGGAGTGGCCAAGCGGGTCACCCTTAAAGGGCCCGCACGGCCTGAGTCCAGGGAGAGACCCCGTTACCATGACAACACCCTTGTCCCACCCCCCCCAATGGTTCCTCATCACCCCACTGGTACTTCCAATGGTAGACTCGCTAAAAGCTCTAAAAGAGTGGGGAGGGGGCAGAGAAGTTCCCCCACGCGTCATTGATGGGTCATTGATAGGTCTTTGAAAACTCCACCCAGCCAATTTTTAGCCTTTTGTCCCCTGCCTCCCATCAGCTACCTTCCAACCACAAGCTCACTCCCTCCTTCCCAATCATCCACACTGGACTTCAGCACCTCCATGCCCCTAGAGTTGCCCTAGGTCTTCAGTCCTAAGTCACCTTCTCCACCCAGTTCCCAGGATCACAGCTTCCAGGACTACCCCATCAGACACACATCATGGCCTGTTGTCTTGTCTTATCCACCATGTATCCAGATATCTAACCACCTAGCCATCTCATCCACTTGCTCCATCTATCAATCACTCATCTACCTATCCAATCAACTAATCACCTATCCACCCACCCCTCCAACCATCTATTAATTCACCCAAACACCCACTCAACCCACCCATTCACTTCCCATCTACCCACCCATTCATCCAGCACTCAAGCAAATACTCATTTATCCACATAACCAAGCAAGTACCCAACCATCCCCACATACAACTTTCCTCCCAGCCCCCCAAATATCCATCCACCAGTTGGCCTGTTGATTTGGCCCCTCCACTAGCATGTAAGTTCCATGAGGCCAAGAGTCCTGTCTAGTTCATTATTGTTTCTCCACTGCCCAGTTCTCAAGAGTCTCAGGAGACCTCAACATATGTACATATGACATATATAATCACAACATTCAAAACATTTTTTTCTTACTATGAACCAGGCCTTTTCTAGGCAGACATACCCAACCTGGTTAACCAACTACCCAACTACTCACCTACTAGGTCAAACATCCAGCAAATGCTAACCTATCCGTCTGCCATTTGCTCCACCCACTGTACCCCTCACCCATCCACTCACCCATGATTCGAATGACTCGTTTACCCAATCATTCATACACAATATCCAACCATCTCCACACCTGACTCCTTTCCTTTATCCGCCTCCCAGACCCATGGCCTCCATGACATGAGGAGGGCCTGAGAAGATGCTCTCACTGTGGGATTGGGAGGTTGCCAGGGTTGGAATTCATGCTTCATTGAGAAGCAGGTGCTGCCTATGACAATGGTGAATACCTTTTATTGAATGCCTTTATGTGTCCTCTCACTGTGTAGGGAACTTTACGTCCATTTCACAGAGAAGAAAACGGGCTTTTAAGAGAATGAAGGTCTAAGGTCACACAGCTGGTGAGAACTTATGTATATGGCCCTCTCCATGAGACTTCTAATTAGGGGAGAATTTGGGAGAGATGAATAGGGCTTGGGGGGGGGGGGGCAAATGCCTTAGAATTGGCAATTCTTAGTGGGCAAAGAAACCAACAATTTTACTGAAATCAAGATTTTACTGGGCAACTTCATACTGCCAGAGGGGTTGGGACCAGCAGCTCCACTCCCCATTGTAGGCCAAGTAGGGCTAAGGCAAGGTCAGACACCCTCCCCCCAAGATGGCTATCTCTCTGCTCCCAGACCACGTGTGGTGAGGCAGGATGGGCAGCTCAGGTGGTGTCTCCATTGAGGCAGGGTGCTTTGAGGGGCTGGGGTTGACTCCGAGACCCCCACGTCCTTGGAGAAAGCTGCAGGCTCTGGACAGCATCCCTCAGCTGAGCCTGAGTTCTCTCCATCTCATTTAGGCGGTGTTCCTGGGGAGGCAGTGGCGATGGGACTCAGAACCCAGGAGAGGGCTGCACCCCAACCCTCGCTCCTCCACCGCCCAGACCTGTCCCAGGGCTCAGACGGCAGTCTCACCAGGCTTTTCAGACTGTGCCCTTCATAGATTGGAAGGTTGTGCTTTGAATCAAACTCTGAGCTCCTGTGGGGTCGGGGATGGGGGCGAAGGTCAGAGGCTAAGGAGTCCCTTCCAGCTCCTGGTTGGAGTGCCAGGGATTCAGGGGGCGGAGCTTGGAGTGGAGGCGGAGCTTAGACTGAAGGGCGGGGCCTAAATATGCTTGAAGAAGGGTCGGACCAGAAACTGGAATAGTTGGAATGATAGGACCTATCAATCATCCCTTGGAGGCGGGGCTTGGCCGGTCCTGAGTGGGGTCGTGACTGGGCTTGAGGGAGTGCCCAGGCTGAGATATCTCAGTGCCTGGCCCAGCCAGGTTGGGAGGGGCTGATGGAGGGGTGGGGCCTGGATGAGAGAATCTGCCAGGGTCCTAGGCCGACCTTCGGGGGGTGGGTCCACCTAGGGGCGGGGCTCGCCAAGAGGGGCCCGCGCAGATTTTATTAGGGCGGGGCCGGCGTGGGGCTTGGTCGTGCCAGGCGTGGTTTGGGGAGGGCCTGGTCAGATCTAATTGGATCGGGCCCACCTGGGGGCGGAGCTAATGGAGAGGGCTGGGCTCACCCAGCACAGAGCCTGGAGTCCAGATCCTGCAGCTGGCCCCGCAGCTGCTCCTGCTGCTCCGTCAAGGCCCGGATGTGGGTGCTCAGCGACTCCACGAGGCGGGACAGCACTTTCTGTTCCTCACGCAGAGCGGCCACCTCGCACTGCAGCTCTGCCAACTGTGGTGGGAGAGCAGCTGTAATCTGACCCGTCGTCCCGCCCCTGTGTCTCCCTGGAGACCCTGACCTTCCAGGCCCAAGCGTTCAGCGTCATCACCGGCCTGCCTAGTTGGGGAACATCCCTCCTGCTATACAGCTGGGGAGACTGAAGCTCAGAGAGGGTCGGGCTAGGCCCGGGGTCACACAGCGCAGCGAGCCTGAACCCAGGCTTGCCTGGCCCTTCAGTCTTCCCCAGTCGCGTCCCCGTCTCCACTCCCCAGGCGGGGACCTGGGCCTGACCTTACCTTGTTCACAGGTCGGTGCTTGCCCAGTGCCTGGTTTCGGTCTTGCGGCTGGTCTATTTGGCGCTGCCAGGGTACCGACGGCTTCCGAGGCAGCGAGGCGGAGTCCCGGGTCCAAGGCCGGGCGCGGGGCGCCGGGCCGGTGCTCAGGGAGCCTTTGGGTCGCGGCCAGGGCCCCGCAGATTGGCGGCGGCGGGCAGGACGCCGGGTCGGGACACTCTGCGTGCGCTGCACCGGCCGGGGCCGCCGCAGGGGCCGCTCTTCGTCCGGCTGTGGCCGGGCCCAA
>NW_016811267.1:409748-431183 GCF_001698545.2 Rhinopithecus bieti
CCAGGGTACCGACGGCTTCCGAGGCAGCGAGGCGGAGTCCCGGGTCCAAGGCCGGGCGCGGGGCGCCGGGCCGGTGCTCAGGGAGCCTTTGGGTCGCGGCCAGGGCCCCGCAGATTGGCGGCGGCGGGCAGGACGCCGGGTCGGGACACTCTGCGTGCGCTGCACCGGCCGGGGCCGCCGCAGGGGCCGCTCTTCGTCCGGCTGTGGCCGGGCCCAACTCTCTGAGCGGCGAACGCTGCGCAGAGACTGGCTCTTGGAGATGAGAGGGGTGTGCTTGGGGAGGTCCCGGGGGGCCAGGAAGCCGGGCTTCTCCCCTGCGGAAAGGCTAGGGGTGGGATGGAGGATCTCAGACCCTCTACTGGCCCCTGAGACGACTCCATCCCGACCTGACCAGAAGCGACCTCACCCCCAGGTGAACTTGTCCTTTTTTTTTTTTTTTTTTTTTTTTTAGACAAGTTCTTGCTCTGTCACCCAGGCTGGAGTGCAGTGGCTCCATCATAGCTCACTGCAGACTTGAATTCCGGAGCTCAAGCTATTCTCCAGCCTCAGCCTCCCAAATAACTAGGACTGCCAGCGCATGCCACTACACCCGGGTATTTTTTTTTTGGTAGAAATGGGGGTCTCCCTATGTTGCCCAGGCTTGTCTTAAGTTCTTGGGCCTCAAGTGATCTTCCTGCCTCAGCCTCCCAAAGTGCTGGGATTACAGGCATGAGCCACTGAGCCTGGCTCCTGTTCTTGACTTCTAATACTGTCCTCTCTATGACCCTTGACATCACTCCACCCTAACCTCTCCTCTCATCCCCGACCTCAAACACACTGTGACCTTTGACCTGACCTTTTCTATAACCTGTGATTCCAGTCTGACCCTGGGCTTGCCCTCTGCTCACAATGATCCATCTTCACCTCTGACCCCTGTCTGAGCCCTGCTCCTTCCTGTTCCCACCCATCAGACTCCAGACCAGACTTGAGGTTACCTGGAGTGGACCTGGGCCGGGGGCAGTGGGAGACGCATTGGCACTGATACAAGCACAGGCTGGCCCTCCTCGATGGCTTGCAGGATGGTGGGCAGCGGTTCCAGGGAGTCTCGGGTTGTCTGGTGAGGCATGCAGGACAGAGACTGAGCAAAATCTATGTGGTCAGAGTCTCCCAAGCCTTCTTGCCTCCCTACTCTGGGTTCAGGCCATACCTGGTCAAGCTCAGCAAAGATTGTACAGAGCTGGGCATGCAGGACAGCCAACTGGAGGGCCAGGTCACCGCTACCCTGGTAACCACTGGGTGCAGCATCCACATCCACCATGGCCACCTGGTCCAGGAAGCGTTGCATGGCTGGTCCATGTTCCTCCAGGAAGCTATTCATGAAGCCCATGTAGGCCTCCTTCTCACCAAACCTGGATCAGGGCCAGGCTGGGTGGTTCAGGTCAGGCACCTGCCACCCCCACACTCCCAGCATGGTCCCCCGCACCCCTAGCTTCCCAGTACTTACGGGGCACGGTTGGCAAGGTTCTGGATGACCTTGGCAATCAGTGTGAGGGTGCGGGCTGGGCCGGGTGCTGGATGCTCTGGTGCTAAACCAAAGAGGCTGGGTGCCAGGATGGCGGGGCACAGGAGCCGCAGGAAAAGGGAGGCGCACACCAGTCGGGGGCCCAGCACCTCAGAGCCACGTTCTTTGCATGCTTCTCGCCAGCTTGAGAACACGATGCCCAGCTCCGCAGGGAACCAGCTGGTGCAGAAGAGGCAATGAATGGTCAGATGGGGAGGCTATGGGCATAAAGGTTAAAGTCATAAGGTTGGGAGTCCCAGAAGCATTGCATGACTAGTCCATGATCCTCCAGAAAGCTATTCATGAAGCCCATGTGGGCCTCCTTCTCACTGAACCTGGGGTCTGGGCTCTAGGATTGGGAATATCTGAGATAACAATGCTTGGGGTTATGAGTCAGCATGGAGCCATGGCTTATGTGTAGCTATGGCAATCGCTGGGGATAATACTCTTATAGTTGGGGATACAAGGTCACATGAAGACAGAGGTTATGAGCTTGGATGTACTTAGACACGAGATTGGAGAGCCAGAGTACAAGATATAAAGTAGGATTGGGGCTCCGGAAGTCACCTAGGGTCAGAAGTCACTTGATTGAAGTCAGGGATTAGGTATGCAGGTTAACCTAGGGTCAGAGGTCAAGGGATTGGAATCCCAGGTCTCCTGTGATCAGTTGCATGGGATTTGAGGTGGAGGGTCACTTAAAGCCAGGGATCATGGACTTGGGGCATCATCTGGAAGCAGAGGTCATAGGATTGAGATTCTATGTTAACTGGAGCCAGTGGCATGGAATTGGGTGTATGGAATCACCTGTGGTTACAGGACAAGGAATTGGGTCTCGGGTTACTTGGGGTCAGTGGTGATAGGGTTGCATGGTGATAGGGTTGCCAGATGTAGTAAATGAAACTTCAGGACATCCAGTTAAACATGAATTTCAGATAACGGAGTGATTTTTATTTACATTTTTCCTTTTATTTGGGACAGGGTCTCACTCTGTCAACCAGGCTGGAGTGCTGTGGCATGATCATAGCTCACTGCAGCCTTGAATCCTGTGCTCAAGTGATCCTCCAGCCTCGGCTGGGAATACAGGTGCATGCCACCATGCCTAGCTCATTTTTAAAAAGCTTTTTGGAGCAATAGAGTCTTGCTATGTTGCCCAGACTGGTCTTGAACGCCTGCGCCTGGGCTCAAGCAATCCTCTTGTATCGGCCTCCCAAAGCATTGGAATTACGGGCGTGAGCCACCATGCCTGGCTCAAATGAGTAATTTTTTAATATAAGCATGGTCCCAATAATTGCATCAAATTTAACTGAGTGTCTCCTGTATTTTATCTGGCAACCCTAAACTGGAGGTTAGGGCTAGCATGGTAAGCGGGGGTGGACTAAGGGGCTGGGGCCCTGATTCTCACTCGTAGGAATGGATAATGGTTTCGAAGACCTCCTCGCAGCTGTTCCGAAGTCTGGCCTGGTGCTCTGGCAGCTCCGAGGCTGAACACTTGCTGGGGTCCACTTCACAGTCCTCAGTGGAAGCACAGAGACGCCGCACAACCTGTCCTGCAGCCCAGCACAGCCGGATAGGGGCTGGGACCATGACCACCAAAACCCGCCACACCCATCCTCCAACCTTGTCTTCAGATTATTCCGGAGGCACCCGACATCTTGGGGAGCTCCCAGTTGTCCCCAGGATCCTAGCACCCCCAAAACACCACTCACTACCAGAATCCAGGTTGCTCAAGGACTCCTAGAACTTCACCCAGGTCCCCTAGCTCACCAGCAGGCCACTGACGCGGACTCTTCCCCCAGCTCACCCAGGGTCTCCTGGAGGTAATCCTGTGCCACGAGCTTCATGTACTCATCGATAGCCTTGGTGGCCAACGTGTTTTCCCGGAACAGCAACGCCTCACGGCCTCCACAGCGCGCCAGCTCCGCAGTGCCCAGGTCAGTCACCAGCGCCTAGGAAGGGCAGGGGGTCAGGTTGCACTGGATGCAGACTAAGTCCAAGGGAATTCGGATCCTTGGCTCGTCCCTCACACCAGAGGCACAGGCCCCGCCCCTCGTAGCTGATGCTTAGGCCCAGTCTTTACTGCTGGGGTTCATAACCGAGGCCAGAACTTCTAACCCTCACAGCAGAAATTTAAACCTTTTAGCGCTGGGGTTCAACCTGGGCCCCGCCCCTCGTGCGTGATGCTCAGGCCCCTTTCGCAGCTGAAGCTTAGGCTCCGCCCTTCAAGGTGTCTCACCCGTTATGAATGATAATTAGGCCCCGCCCCTCACAGCTGAAGCTCAGACCCAGTCCTTCAAAGTGCCCCGCCCCTTACAGGTACAGCTAAGACTCCGCCCCTCACAGCTGACGCTCAGGTCCTGCCCTTCAAGGTGCCCCTCCCCTTACAGGTGACACTTGGACCACGCCCCTCACAGCTGACGCTCAGGTCCCGCCCTTCAAGGTGTCTTGCCTCTTACAGGTGCAACTCAGGTCCTGTGCCCCAATTACCGCCCGAAGCGCGTTATCGGTCTACCCCTGGTCGCCCGGGTCCGCGCTGTCGCGGTGCCGCACCTGTGCCCGGCCGGTGGCCCGCAGCACGCGCACCATGGCTGCCGCCAGCTCCTCCTTGGCCTGCGCAGGCAGCGCGGGCTCCAGGGCCCCGCAGAGGCGCGCGTAGTGGAAGGTGAGGAACTCCGCCAGCTCCTTGTAGCGCTCGGAGGGCAGCACACGCAGGCGACGCGCCCGAATCCGCGCCCGCAGCGCTGCGCCGCGCGCGTCCAGGAGCAGCGGAAACCAGCGCTCCAGCCGGCGGCGTGCGCGCGTGGGCGCCCAGCTCCTCCAGCGACAGGGCCAACGCGGCCCAGCACCGCGCTTCCCGGGCCCAACCGCGCAGCCTCAGCGACAGGCGACGTGCCGTGGCAAGCGCCTCGAAGTGAAAAGCGCTCGGCCCAGAAGAGCTGGCCTGGCCGGCCCGAGGCGCCGTGCGTGCCAGCAGTGCGCCATCCAGCCACAGCTCGGCGCGCACGCCGGGTGCCCCCGCCGCTGCCCGGGGAAGCCCCTTCGCCTCGTGCACCCACACGCTCAGCCATGTCTCTTCCCGCTCCACGTTGTCCTGCAGATGGGAGTGGGATGGGGGAAGCGTTTTGATTTGTTGGCACCCCAAAGAGGGCACTGCAAGTGAAGCGCCAAGCCTCAAACCTAGTGCGCCGGGTCCCTAGTGAGATTGCTGGGCCGTTGGGGAAAGAAATGGGAGTCCTGAGGTGGCTACGCGGAAGTTTTCTAAAGCTTTTCTGGGCTCTCCGGGAGAGTTCGGGGCTCCAGGGCATAGAAGAGTAGTACTGTAGTGAAGACTTCGCGATTACTTGGTAGGCAGGGCTTTGGGTGCATATGGGGTCGAGAGTGGACAGAAGGGGCGGGTCTGATATTCCCGGGGCTGGTAATAGGTGGAAAGGGAGTCTTGGAGCCTTTGCAACGATGCAGGCCGGGCAGGTGTGTTGAGAGAGCTGGCTTTGGGTAGAGTGGAAGGGGCGGGCCAGGCCTGTGGGCGGGGTCTCCGTGTCCCGCTTTATTGAGGGCAATGACCTGGGTGGGCTGGAATTGGCGACGAAGGTCCTCGATCCAGCGGTCTCTCTCAGCGGCCGAGCGACAAGAGAAGCAGCGGCTTCCGCCCGTCCACGTTACCTGTTGGGATGGAGACTCCAACAGTGTGCGATCCAGGCCAAGGGTGAAGCCAAAGGGTAGGAGGTGGGACTGAGGTGGAACCGAGGTGGATTGTCTGCACTTACCTGAAAGCAATGGGGCTCCCCCAAGAGGCTGGGGTGCAGTGGCCAGACCCGCACATCCCGCTCGGCGCCCAGGTCCAGTTCAGAGAGTGTGGCCAGCGACTCCCTAGAGCCCAGAGCACTGGGGGGCCTGGGAAGGGGCGGGGAGCACACGGTCGTTCCTGCCTCTTCCCATCCCCATAGCCTGAAGGGTGGAGGAAGGCCAGGAAAGACTTCAACCCAATTTGGATCCCTTTTCTACCCTGTGCCCCCTCCCCATGGCACCTCCTTACTTTTAGCATAAACTCAACTCCTGGTGACCTATATGACCAAGTAGAGTGCAGATGTTGTTACGTCATCTCCCTCCACCTAATCCATCACTTTCTGAGCTCCAACCTCCCTGGCCTTGTTTTATTTTATCTTATTTATTTATTTATTTAAGGCAGAGTCTTGTTTAGTGCAGTGGCTGGATCTCGGCTCACTGCAACCTCCGCCTTCCAGGTTCAAGCGATTTCCTGCCTCAGTCTCCCAAGTAACTGGGATTACAGGTGCCCACCACCATGCCTGGCTAATTTTCTAATTTTTGTGTTTTTAGTAGAGATGGGGTTTCACCACGTTGGCCAGTCTGGTCTTGAAATCCTGATCCCAAGTGATCCACCCGCCTCAGCCTCACCAAAGTGTGGGAATACAGGCGTGAGTGACCGCGCCCAGTCCTATTTATTTATTTATTGAGACAGAGTCTCACTCTGTTGCTCAGGCAGGAATGCAGTGGCACAATCTTGGCTCACTGCAACCTCCACCTCCCAGATTTAAGCGATTCTCCTGCCTCAGCCTCCTGAGTAACTGGAATTACAGGCGTGTGCCACCATGCCCGGCTAATTTTGTATTTTTAGTAGAGATGGGATTTCACCACATTGCCAGGCTGGTCTTGAACTCCTGACCTCAAATGTTCCACCTGCCTCTGCCTCCCAAAGTGTGGGATTACAGGTGTGAGCCACTGCACCCAGCCCTATTTATTTTTGAGACAGAGTCTTGCTCTGTTGCCCAGGCTGGAGTGCAGTGACATGATCTCTGTGCACTGCAGCCTCAACTTCCCAGGCTCAAGCAATCCTCCCACTCAGCGTCCCCAGTAGCTGGGACTACAGGTGCCCACCACCATGCCTGGCTAATTTTTGTATTTTTTGTAGAAGTGGGGTCTCACTATATTGCCCAGGCTGGTCTTGAATGCCTGGACTCAAGCAGTCTGCCCACTTTGGCCTCCCAAAGTGCTACCCGTGGTCCACTTCACCCAGCCCCCTTGGCCTTGTTTTTAGTTGCTTCTTTCTGCCTCTTGGCCTTTGCACTTGCTGTTACTTCTGCCTGGAATGCTTTTCCCACCCCGCTGTTGGCCTAGTTAACTTCCATCCACTCTTCAGATCTCAGATCAAGGGTCCCTTCCCTAACCCTCCCAGACCAGTTGATTGACTTAGCTCCCATTTTAGAGTTATTGTGTCAGACTTTGCCCGCACCCTGGCTCTGTGCTACGTCATTCAATGTCCTCAGAATCAACTGATGTGGGGCAGAACACAGAGGCTACAGGGGGTGTTTGGTGTAGATTGGAATGATGATGATGATGATGATGAGGAGGAGGAGGAGGAGGAAGGGCCAGTGTTGAACCTCAGCCCCTCCAGCCTCTCATACATCCTTACCCATCCCGGGGCTCCGACCTGGCCTTTTTCTTCTCTTTCAGCCTCTTGAGCAACCCCTGTGGGGAAGGGAATGTCAGCTGGACAGAAATCTGTGCTCCTTCTGCAGCTCCTTCCCTCACAAGATATCCCAGAGGATCTGCTGGTTTTGGAGGACCAACACCAAGCTCAGGCTGTATTAGCAGGAATAATAAGAGCAACCAACAGCTCCTAATTCTTTGTTCATTTGTTTTTTTAAGACAGGGTCTTGCACTGTCAGCCAGGCTGGGGTACAGTGGTGCAATCATAGCTCACTGCAGCCTCAAATTCCTGGGCTCAAGTGATTCTCTTGCCTTAGCTGGGACTACAGGTGAATGTTACCATGTAGAATTGGGGACTTGCTATGTTGCCCAGGTTTGTCTTGAGCTCCTGATCTCAAACAATCCTTCTGCTTCAGCCTCTCAAAATTTTGGGATTACAGGTGTGAACCACTGTGCCTGGCCCAAACTCCCATTTGTAAAGCATCAATCATATATTCTCGTGCACTATTCATTTATTTATTTAAGACATGGAGTCTCCCCATGTTGCTTAGGCTGGTCTTGAACTCCTGGCCTCAAGCAGTGTTCTCTGCTCAGCCTCCCGAGTAGCTGGGACTACAGCTGTGCACTGCCCTGCCTCACTCTTGCACTCTCTATTGGCTTCCCATAAACAACCCCTAGAGAAAGGTTATTTCATTAACTCCATTTGACAGACTGGGACTCTGAGGCCCAGAGAGGGTCAGCAACCTGCCCCAGATCACCCAGCAAGAGTGCCCTTTCAGCTGTGAGGGTCCAAGAGTCTTGGCTCTCCCCTCTACCTACTCCCTTCACTGGCTGCCTTACCCGAACGTTGTGGACCTGGTTGGGACCAGCAGTCTCTGGTTCTGTCTTTCCAGGCATCCGATCTGTGGGTAGTTATGGGTGGCAGGTTGGGGGGGTTGGAGTCATCTTAGATTCTGCCCCACTTTTAGAGCCTCCCAAATGCCCCAGGCCTTTCCACTCTTCAAGCTTACCTGGATCCCTGAAGTTCCCCATGGCCACGTGGATGCTGCCCTCGGAGCTAGCACTTCCCACCCGGGGCCTTCGAGGACCCTGTTCTCCCGCAGGAGTGGGTAGTCAGAGAGGGGAGGCAGGCAGGCAGGCAGACCGAGGGAGAGGCAGACGCCTTCCCATTATCCTCCCTCCAGCACCTGCCTCTGTTCTGCCGTCCTCCTTTTTCTTTCTTCCCTCCCCTTGCCCAGGTGCCCCTTCTCACCTCCTCCTCTCCTCCAAGCAGCACCAGCTTCCCATCAAGCAGGGTGAAGCCCCCAATGTCCCAGACAGGCACGTCGGGTGTGGGGGCCTCGGGGATCTGTGGGGTAGGGGGCTCTGGCTCCGGCTCTGGCTCCGGCTCTGGGAAGAAGAGGAGGCACTGGGGGACTTAAGAGACGTTTTCTCTCCCTCAAGCTACCCTTTCCATTCCCGAAGGCTTATGGTGGGTTCCCTCCTAGGTGCCCCCCGCCCCAGCAGCCGTATCGGACTGTACGACCTTGGGCAAGTTTTCATGTCTGTCTGGGTCTTGTCCCCACTAACCATGGGTAGCAGACACAGCTCACCTACCATGTGCCCAGTACCCTGTATACCACTCTACACACCTTCTTGCATTGAATCCTCCAAAAGCCATTCAAAGGGCTATGATAACAGGCTCAGAGAGGTTGAGTGACTTGCCCAGGGTCACGCAGTTTGTGAGTGGTTGGGCTGGGCTTCAGTCACAAGCATTCTTCTCTCTCTTTTTTTTTTTTCTTTGCATTCTTCTCTTAACCAAGACAACATGTAGGTCCGAGAGGTTAAAAAACAGGACAGAGTCTGGGCACGGTGGCTCATGCCTGTAATCCCAACATTTGGGAAGCCGAGGCGGGGCGGATTGCTTGAGATCTGGAGTTTGAGAACAGCCTGGGCAACATAACAAGGCCCTGTCTTTAAAAAATAGCCTGACGCAGCTGGGCTCCGTGGCTCACACCTGTAATCCTAGCACTTTGGGAGGCCAAGGCGGGCAGATCACCTGAGGCCAGGAGTTTGAAACTAGCCTGACCAACATGGAGAAACCCCGTCTCTACTAAAAATACAAAATTAGCCGGGCGTGGTGGCACATGCCTGTAATCCCAGCTACTTGGGAGGCTGAGGCATGGGAGGCGGAGGTTGCAGTAGCCGAGATAGTGCTATTGCACTCCAGCCTGGGCAACAAGAGCAAAACTCCATCTCAGGCCGGGCGCGGCGGCTCAAGCCTGTAATCCCAGCACTTTGGGAGGCCGATACGGGTGGATCACAAGGTCAGGAGATCAAGACCATCCTGACTAACACGGTGAAACTCCGTCTCTACTAAAAAATACAAAAAACTAGCCGGGCGAGGAGGCGGCACCTGTAGTCCCAGTTACTCGGGAGGCTGAGGCAGGAGAATAACGGGAACCTGGGAGGCGGGGCTTGCAGTGAGCTGAGATCCGGCCACTGCACTCCAGCCTGGGCGACAGAGCCAGACTCCGTCTCAAAAAAAAACAAAACAAAAAAACTCTGACACTGTGTTGCGTGCCCATATTTCCAGTTACTTGGGCGGCTGAGGTGGGAGGATCACTTGAGCCCCAGAATTCAAGGCAGCAGTGAGCTATGATCATGCAACTGCANACAAGAGCAAAACTCCATCTCAGGCCGGGCGCGGCGGCTCAAGCCTGTAATCCCAGCACTTTGGGAGGCCGATACGGGTGGATCACAAGGTCAGGAGATCAAGACCATCCTGACTAACACGGTGAAACTCCGTCTCTACTAAAAAATACAAAAAACTAGCCGGGCGAGGAGGCGGCACCTGTAGTCCCAGTTACTCGGGAGGCTGAGGCAGGAGAATAACGGGAACCTGGGAGGCGGGGCTTGCAGTGAGCTGAGATCCGGCCACTGCACTCCAGCCTGGGCGACAGAGCCAGACTCCGTCTCAAAAAAAAACAAAACAAAAAAACTCTGACACTGTGTTGCGTGCCCATATTTCCAGTTACTTGGGCGGCTGAGGTGGGAGGATCACTTGAGCCCCAGAATTCAAGGCAGCAGTGAGCTATGATCATGCAACTGCACTCCAGCCTGGGGCGACAGAGCAAGACCCTGTCTCTGAAAAACAACAGCAGGCCAGGCGCAGTGGCTCACACCTGTAATCCCAGCACTTTGGGAGGCCGAGGTGGGTGAATCACCTGAGGTCAGGAGTTTGAGATGAGCCTGGCCAACATGGTGAAACCCCGTCTCTACTAAAAATACAAAATTAGCTGGGTATGGTGGTGCACACCTGTAATCCCAGCTACTAGGGAGGCTGAGCCAGGAGAATTGCTTGAACCGGAGGGCAGAGGTTGCAGTGGAGGTTGCAGTGAGCCGAGATTGCACCACTTCACTCCAGCCTGGGTGAAAGACTGAAACTCTGTCTCAAAAAAACAACAGGCCGGGCGCAGTTGCTCATGCCTGTAATCCCAGCATTTTGGGAGGCCGAGGCGGGTGGATCACCTGAGGTCAGGAGTTCGAACCCAGCCTGGCCAACATGGTGAAACCATGTCTCTATTAAAAATGCAAAATTAGCCAGGTGCGGTGGTGCATGCCTATAATCCCAGCTACTCGGGAGGCTGAGGCAGGAGAACCTCTTGAACCCGGGAGGCAGAGGCTGCAGTGAGCTGAGATTGCATCACTGCACTCCAGCCTGGGTGAGGAAGTGAGACTCTGTCTCAAAACAGAAACAAAAACAAAATGGGAATATAAGCAGTGAGAATTAAATGAGCTTCCAGGAAACAGAAGGGCTGAATTAGCCCTCCCAGACTGCCTGTCTGTTCCCTCGTTTTTACCACCAGGAGCAATAAATGATAACTCCCGCTTATTAACGGATCACTTAAAATATGCTGGGCCCTAGCCTAGTGTTACATTCCTGAGCCCTAATTCTTGCAATATCCATTACTTTTCTAGATCCCCCTGTGTGACACTTAGCACCATCTCTCATTTTTTTTTTTCATTTTTTTTTTTTTTTCCTTTGAGATGGAGTCTCACTCTGTTGCCCAGGTTGGAGTGCAGTGGCGCAATCTTGGCTCATTGCAACCTCTGCCTCCTGGGTTCAAGCTATTATCCTGCCTCAGCCTCCTGAGTAACTGGGAGTATAGGCATGTGCTACCATGCCCAGATACTTTTTTTTTTTTTTTGTATTTTTAGTAGAGACAGGGTTTTGCCATGTTGGCCAGGCTGGTCTCGAACTCCTGAGCTCAGGTGATCCATCCGCCTTGGCCTCCCAAAGTGCTGGGATTACAGGCGTGAGCCACCATGCCTGGTCCATCTGTCATTTTCTTATTCATGTATTTTCAGTCAATTCCACTACACTGTGAGCTCCATGCGGCAGGGAGTGTCATCTGTCTCTTTCACTAGTGTGTCCTCAGTGCCTAAATCAGGACCTGGCACATACAACAGAAGCTCAACATCACACCTGCAATCCCAGCACTTTGGGAGGCCCAGGCGGGCGGAGCACAAGGTCAGGAAATCAAGACCATCCTGGCTAACATGGTGAAACCCTGTCTCTACTAAAAATACAAAAAATTAGCCAGGCGTGGTGGCAGGCGCCTGTAGTCCCAGCTACTCAGGAGGCTGAGGCAGGAGAATGGCGTGAACTCGGGAGGCAGTGCTTGCAGTGAGTGGAGATCGCACCACTGCACTCCAGCCTGGGCGACAGAGCGAGACTCCGTCTCAAAAAAAAAAAAAAAAAAAAAAAAAAAAAACTCAACAAACCTCTGCTTGAATAAATAAATGAATATGAGCAAATGAAATGATGTACTCTCCAAAATGGAGATCATTATTCTCATTGAACTGATGGAGAAGCTGAGGCTTAAGGGCTCAGAACAAAGACACGGAAGCTAGAAGGTAGAAGAGCAGGAGGCAGGCTGAGGATGGATATCCAGGTAGGAAAGGATGGGCTTGAGCCATTGAAGGAGAGACCCATTGGGGCCAAGAGCCATTTAGCCTCTGGATAATACCACCATGGGTCTACATTCATTGTTCCTTCCTCAGATGGACCCTCTGCCCACAGGACCCTGGCAACTCCTCCAACCTTCTTTAGGGAGAAAGAGGGAACAGGGTAGCTGGGCCCCAGCCACTTCCTGCTGGGCTTTCACACTCCCCACAACTTCCTGTGTCTGTACAGTTGATGCTCCGGAGGCAGACAAAACCCAAGCATCCGGCTTCCCAGCCCAGCCCAAGCTCAGGGTGGGGGAACCATGTACCTGGGGCCTCCTGCTCTGGCTCCGGCTCTGGCTCCGGTGGTGGGTTCTTATGCCTCCCCCAGAGGGCCTTGGAGAGTCGAAGGCGACTGGTCCGTGACTCCTTGGGAGGCGCAGACAGGACCCGACGGAATATCGAGCGAGGGGCTGGCTGGGTGCTGACCATGGGCTCCTGGTGGCTCAGGGCCCTGCCCCAGCCAGCAAAGCGGCCCCAGCGGAACCCTCCAGCCCCCTTCTCCCCACCGCGCCCTGTGTGCCAGCGGTAGGAAGTCAGCGGAGAGGGGGCTGCGGGCTGGGTTTGGGAGGTCGGGCTTGGCAACGGTGGGTCCATGGTGCGGCGGGGGGTCTCCTGGGGGGCGAGAGAATGACAGTTGTGCCCAGTGTCTGTCCACACACTGCCCTCATCTCGGTCCCCTCACCACCCTCAGCTCTGCCTTCAGGAATCCCCCTGCCCCCACCTCCACTGCCTCCCTTACCTTGGTTTCCTGACCAGAATCAGCAGCCGTCTGCACCCTGCCTGGCTTCCTCCCTCGGAACCCAACTCCACGTGACCCTCTCTGTCCCACCCCACCCCACAGCCAGTCTGGGAGGGCACAGTGGGGGCAGGATGCTGGAGGTTCAGGGGAGGAGAAGAGAGGAGGTGGGTTACTAGGCTTCTAGCAAGAAGGACCCAGACTCCCTCCCTGATGGGGAGGCAGCACTTGCCCCTCTCTCTGAGCCTGGGTTGCCTTCTCTGCAAAATGAGTACAGGCTGAACAAATGCTGGTGAGAATACAGAGCACCTAGAACTCTCAACCACAGTTGGCCGGAGTGTAGACCCATTCGCTCGTGTTGGGAAACGGTTTGGCAGGATCTACTAACACTATATTAGCTGGATCTTCTCTGACTCAGCAATTCCATTGCTGGGTAGACATCGGAGAGATATGCACCCCCGCAGTGCAATGCATAATAGCCCCACACTGGAAACAGCCCAAGTGCCCATTAGCGGAAGAAGGAATAAATTGTGATCTCTTCACACAGCAGAATATCATACAGCAGTGAGAACAAACTAATGAATAATTTAACTTGGGTGAATCACAAACAATGTTGAGTCAAAACCAAAGCCATAAAACGCCGGTAATCTGAGCTATTCAGGAGGCTGAGTTTGGGAAGTCCCGCTTGGCGACGGTGGGTCCATGGTGGAGGGGGTCTCCTGGGGGTCGAGAGAGTGACAGTTGTGCCCAGTGTCTGTCCACACACTGCCCTCATCTCGGCCCCCTCCCCACTCTCAGCTCTGCTGAGAGGAGGATCACTTGAGGCCAGGAGTTCAAGGCTGCAGTGAGCTGTGATCATGCCTGTGAATATTGGCAGTGCACTCCAGTCTGGGTGACATAGGGAGACCTCATATCTAACTTGTTTTCTCTTTTTCCCCTCCCTGCCCTCAGGAGACCCCATCTCTGAAAAGCAATAATAAATTAAACCCACCCCCCAAACCAATGAAGAGTATACACTTTGTGATTCCATTTACATAAAGTCCTAAATCAGGCAAAACCATGTGTAACAAGTCAGGATATCAGTTTCTTTTGGAGGCACTAGTGGCTGGGAAGAGGGCACAAGGGGGGCTTCTGGAAGATGGCCAGATTTATTATTACTCTTATTATTAATTAAGTAATTTATTGAGAAGGAGTTTTGCTGTGTCTCCCAGGCTCATGTGCAGTGGCACAATCTCGGCTCACTGCAACCTCTGCCTCCTGGATTCAAGTGATTCTCCTGACTCAATCTCCTAAGTAGCTGGGACTGCAGATATGCACCACCACGCCTGGCTAAGTTTTTTGTATTTTTAGTAGAGATGGGGTTTCACATGTTGGTCAGGCTGGTCTCAAACTCCTGACCTCAAATGATCTGCCTGCCTTGGCCTCCCAAAGTGCTGGTATTACAGGTGTAAGCCACCGTGCCCCGCTCTTATTATTATTATTATTATTATTTATAAATGAGGTCTATAAAAATAATATAGATTTCATAAAATAAAATATAATATTTATATTACATAGTAATATAAATAATAATATATTATAAATAATATGAATATTATTATTTTTTTGTAGATGAGGTCTGTCATCTAGGCTGGAGTGCAATGGTGCCATCATAGCTCACTGTAACCTCTAACTCCTAGGTTCAAGCGATCCTCTCGCCTCAGTCTCCCGAGTAGCTGGGACTACAGCTGCATGCCACCACACCTGGCTAATTAAAAACAATTTTTTTTTGTAGAGGTGGGGGTCTTGCTTTGTTGCCCAGGCTGGTCTTGAACTCCTGGCCTCAAGTGGTCCTTACACCTCAGCCCCCCAAGTAGCTGGGATAATAGGCACATGCTACCATGCCTGGCCTTTTTTTTTTTTTTTTTTTTTTTTTTTTTATTGACGTGAAATTCACATAACACAAATTTAGCATGTTCTTTTTTTTTAATAAGATTTTTCTTTTTTGAGACAGAGTCTTGCTCTGCTGGAGTGCAGTGGCACAATTATAGCTCACTGCATCCTTGACCGCCTGGGCTCAAGCGATCCTCCTACCTCAGGCTCTCGAGTAGCTGGGACCACAGTTGCATGCTACCTGGCTAATTTTTAACTTTTTGTCTGTTTGTTTTTTGTAGAGATGGGGCCTCACTATGTTGCCCATGCTAGTCTTGAACTCCTGGGCTCAAACAATCCTCATGCCTCAGCCTCCCAAATTGTGGGAATACAGGAATAGCATGAGCCTCCGTGCTCAGAGAGACGAAGCCTTGTTCTGTCACCCAGGCGGGAGTGCGGTGGCTATTCACAGGCATGACTGTGGGTCATTGCAACCTTGAACTCCTGGGCTCAGGCAATCCTCCTGCCTCAGCCTCCCAAGTAGCTGGGCCTGCAGGTGCATGCCACCATGCCCGGCTAATTTTAATTTTTTTTTTGTAAAGAGACAGGGTCTCACTATGTTGCCCAGGCTGGTCTCATACTCCTGGGCTCAGGTAGTCCTCCTGTCTCAGCCTCTGTAGTGGCTGGGACTGCAGGTGTGTGCCACCACACTTGGCTTAATATGTTTTATTTATTTAGCTGGGTTCTGGTTACATGGGTGTGTGCTGTTGTGGAAATTCATCAAGCTGTGCCCTTGGGAGCACTTTCTTATATCTTTGCTAGGCTTCCACAAATGCTTACTTGAAAGCCAGAGGTGAGTAAATGCTGTTCTGAGGAATAAATGAGTCAGCATAAATCTGGTCCAGGAGCGGAGTACCAGCTGGCGTCTCTCCCTCTGTGTGACCTCAGGCAAGTCATTTCCTCTCTCTGAGCCTCGGTTTCCTTATTTGTACAAGATGATAATATCAGTTTCAAAAGATTCATGTAAACCTTTGTCTAGTCAACAAACGTTTCCCAAGTGCCTATTTGTGCTAGGTGCTGGAGAGGCTGCAGAGAACTAACCAAACTTGGTTTCTGCCTTCCTGGAGCTGACAGATGATGGAGGTAGATAAGATCCTAAACTCATATATGAGACATTTCTAGCTGGTAAGGAGGACCTAGAAGGAAACAGACTGCAATGAATGCTGAGCAAAACTGCCACTCTTTGAGCTGGAAAAATCAGGGAGGACTTCCCTGAGGAAGTGATATTTGCAGCCATTTGTATCTAGCAGATGGAATCCACTATGTCCATGTAACAAGCATTCCAAAAGTGCCAATGAATTAACATGTCCCTGAGAGCAGCCCTCACCTAAAAACTTTAGTGTATAAATACCCCAGCTCTCTCAGCCGTTGTGTGGGATGACTCAGGTATGTGTCCTATGCTCTCCCCCAGGGCTTCCCAGTGAGACTGAGCTCTCTTGCCTACAATGGAAACTTGCTTGAAAACACATTATTTCCTGGCTGCCTCCAGTTCCCTGTGTCAGTACCTGGGTTGTTCACCTCTCTTTTTTTTCTTCTTGTTTTCTTTTCTCCCTTCCTCCCTTCCTCCCTTATTTCCTCTTTCTTTCTTTCCTTCTTCCTTTCTTCCTTCTTTCCCTCTTTTTTTCTCTTTGAGACAAGCTCTCACTCTGTTGTCCAGGCTGGAGTACAGTGACACGATTATGGTTCACTGCAGCCTTGACCTCTCAGGCAAAGCAATCCTCTCACCTCAGCCTCCGGAGTAGCTGGGACTACAGGCACACAACATCATGCCTGGATAATTTTTTCTTTTTTTGAGACAGGGTCTCACTCTGTCTCCCAGGCTGGAGTGCAGTGGTGCGATTTCAGCTCACTGCAACCTCTGCCCCCTAGGCCCAAGTGATCCTCCTACCTCAGGCATGTGCCACCACACCTGGCTAATTTTTTTGTATTTTTGTTAGAGACAGGGTTTTGTCATGTTGGCCAGGTTGGTCTTGAACTCCTGAGCTCAGGCGATCCACCTTCCTCAGCCTCCCAAAATGTTGGGATTACAGGCACGAGCCACTGTGCCTGGTTATGCCTGGATAATTTTTAAATTTTTTTGCAGAGATGAGATTTCACTCTATTGCCCAGGCTGTTCTCAAACTCCTGAGCTCAGGTGATCCCCTTGCCTTGGCCTCCCAAAGTGCTGGGATTACAGATGTGAGCCACTGTGCCCTGCCCTGGGATCTCCTCTCAATAGACTACTTGTACTGGAATTATTGTCTTAAGATCTGCTTTTGGGAAGACCCAAACTAGACAATGCGTGCAAACACAGACAATGCATGAACAGAGACGTTCTTTCCATGCTGTCTTTATTGAAGGTCTGTGGCTGGCAGGGTCCTTGGAGGTAGCTCCCTCCTGGATCTCCAAGAGACACTCCTGGCAGGTCTTGGCTTTACAGTCTGGAAAAAGACAAGAGAGTGTGAGGCTTGGGAGTGGTTGTGGTGTGTGGCTGGGTCTGCCCTCCTGGTGGTGGAACCCTGGATAAGGGAGGGGAGAGTGGCCCAAAGTGAGAGAGTGGGGACAAGATGGGTATGAGGTGGGTATGCTAGTCAATAACTTAAGGAAATGGAGTGGCAGTATGTAGGTAGCACAAGATTATCCAGGTATGATTCTAAAGTTGTTTTAGTGATGGCGACCTAGGGCTGGGATGAGGTCATCAGGTCAAAGTTGCACTGGCATAAGAGATGTCATCAGGGGTTAAGGAGTCAGGGATGAAACAAGCATCCTCAGAGCTGAGATTGTCTGGGCAGAGAATTGCAACACAGGATTAAGGACTGGACAGAGGTTGTGAAGGCAAAAGGCCACGGCCTGGGTTCGTGTTGTGTGGACAGAGGGCCTTCGGGTAGGGGCAGGGGTGAGATCAGGGTTCAGCAGGCTAGGATGAGGTGGTGCAGCCTGACAGGTTGTGACTTGGGTAGAGAAGCCATGAAGGCCAGGCTGAGGTTGTGAGGGCAGAGGGGCTGCGGGTAGGTGTCACGGTCCATGACCGGGCTGGAAAGGTAGAGGTATTAGGAGCTGGGGAAAGGACAGGCTTGGCTGGGTCTGGGGCTGAGCTGAGGCCACACAGGCAGAAGTCGCAGGATCAGGGATGTTGCCTGCAGAGTGACCCGCAAAGGCTGGGCCTGGGTTGCCTGAAAAGACGTGCGGCAGGGAAGCTTGGGGCCTGGCTGAGGCTGTGCGGGCACAGCGGTTACAGGCAGGGGGCAGGGACCTTGTGGAACTTGTGTAGACGGAGGGGCGGCGGGCCGTGGTAGTGCAGGCTGCGCAGACTCACCGCGGTGAAGTGCGGCCAGGTGCGCAGCAGGTGGAAGAGCGCGTCGCCAGGGCAGTCGGTGCGCACCAGCTGGCGGTGGCCCAGCAGCTCGTAGTCCGGCCGCAGGAGGCCGGCGCGCACCGCACAACTCGGGAGTGTGTCGCGCACCGTGCGCAGAGCGGCCTCGGTGGGCAGCGCCGCGGTGTAGTTGCCCACTATGGCCACGCCAAAGCCGCGGGAGTTGTGGCCGAGCGTGTGCGCGCCCACCCAGTGCCAGCCGCGTCCCTCGTACACGTAGCCATCCGAGCCCACCACGAAACTGCAGAGGGGAGGGAGAAGCAAGCACCATGCGGCGTCACGGGGGCCCGGGCCCTTATCCGCGCCCCTCCCGGATTCTGTTGGTGTGCCAAGGGCCACCGACCCCAAGACCCGCGCGGTCGCGCCGTTTCTGTCCCATCCAGCTCTCTTCCACTCTCACAACAGCTGCCACTCCAGAACCGTTCGGTTTCTCTGGATCCGCCCTTCAGTACTGGCACGCCCCTTTCTGCCCTCCTCCCCACCTCTGCCTTTTCTCAAGTCCAGTTCTTGCCCAATTCAGAGCGCTTTTCTGGTTTTGGGGGAATTTTCTTCTCCTTTTCCTCTCTCTCTCTCTCTCTCTCTCTCTCTCTCTCTCTCTCTCTCTCTCTCTTTCTCTCCTCTTTCTTTCTTTCTTTTCCTTCTTTCTTTTTTGATGGAGTTTCGCTTTTGTCGCTCAGGCTGAAGTGCAAGGGTGCGATCTCGGCTCACTGTCACCACCACCTCCCGGATTCAAGCGATTCTCCTACCTCAGCCTCCGGAGTAGCTGGGATTACAGGCACCCTCCACCACGCCCATCTAATTTTTTTTTTTAATTTTTATTTTTAGTGGAGACGGGGTTTCGCCATGTTGGTCAGGCTGGTCTGAACTCCCGACCTCAGGCGATCCTCCCGCCTCGGCCTCCCAGAGTTCTGGGATTACAGGCGTGAGCCACCACGCCCGGCCTTTTTCTTCTTTTCGAGACGGGTTCTCGCTCTGTCACTCAGGCTAGAGTGCAGAGGTGCGATCATAACTCACTCAAGCCTGAACTCCTGGGATCCAGCGATCCTCCCACCTTAGCCTGCCGAGTAGCTGGGACTACAGGTGCGCAACACCATCCCCGGCTGTTTTTGTTTTTTAATTTTTTTATTTGTAGAGATGGGGGGGTGTCTTCCTATATCGCTCAGGCTGGTCTGGAACTCCTGGGCTCAACCGATCCTCCCGTCTCAGCCTCCCAAAGTGATGAGATTACAGGTGGGAGCCACCGCACCAGGCCTCTTTGTCTGTTTTAGGCCATCTCTGCCTGGCCCCAGACCCAGACTCTGCCACAGGTCCCGCTTCTCTCCCAGATCCCGTCTTCTGTCCTAGTTCTCTACCCTGACTCGAGTCCCACGGTTTAGCTATTCCCGGTCCCTGTTAAGGCCCCGCCCCTAGCCTAGGCCACGCCACCTCTCCAACTTGTCTGTCCCTATCAGGACTCCTCCTTGGTCTTGCCAGCTTTCCTTGAGTTCAGACCTGGTCCCCTGCATCAGGCTCCACCCACTCAGACCCCACCCCCGAACGTGGGCCCCGCCCCCGCCCCGGTCGGGCCCCTCCCACCTGTAGCCGATATCTCCCCAGCCTCGCGTGTCCTGGTGGTAGCGCTGCATGGAGCGCATGTTGGCTGCGCAGCGCGCGAAGTCCGTGCAGGGTGGTGCAGGCACGTAGGTGTGATGCACGTACAAGAATCCTAGCGGCAGCTGCAGCGGCGTCGGGCGGCCCTGATAAGGCGCCGCTCCCCAGCGGCAACGGGGATGGATGGCCGGGCATCCTACCGGCAAGGGGATTCAAGGCTGGGGTCAGGAAGTGTTTCCCTGCCTGCCCCCTCCACCCCTATTAAAGCAAACATACAGACCATCCCTCAGCCTCCTGTCAGATTTGGAAACGGTCCAGTCTCACCCCACATTGGTCCTCCCTGGGTACTAACTATACTCAACTAAATCTATTTTATTTTTATTAAAAAAAATTGAGGCTGGGCCGGACGTAGTGGGTCACACCTGTAATCCCAGCACTTTGGGAGGACGAGGCGGGTGGATCACTTGAGGTCAGGAGTTTGAGACCAGCCTGGCCAACATGGTGAAACCTGGTCTCTACTAAAAATGCAAAAATCAGCCAGGCATGGTGGCATATGCCCGTAACCCCAGCTACTTGGGAGGCTGAGGCATGAGATGACTCGCTTGAACCTGGGAGGTGGAGGTTGCAGTGAGCCGAGATTGTGCTATTGCACGCCAGCCTGGGTGACAGAGCAAGACTCTGTCTCAAAAAGAAAAAAAAAAATTGGGGGTGGGGACAGGCATGGTGGCTCACTCCTGTAATCCCAGCACTTTGGGAAGCTGAGGCAGGTGGATTGCTTGAGCCCAGGAGTTCAAGACCAACCTGGGCAACATAGTGAGACCTCATTTCCTAGAAAAACAGAAATCAGATTTCCCAAAGCAATCTACAGATTCAATGCAATCTCTATCAAAATACCAATGCCATTTTTCACAGAATCAGACAAAAGTACCCTGAAATTTATAAGGAACCAAAAATGAGCCCAAATAGCAAAAGCAATTCTAAGCAAAATGAGCAAGGTATCACATTACCTGGTTTCAAATTATACTACAAAACTACAGTAACCAAAACAGCATGGTACTGTTACAAAAATAGACACATAGACCAATGGAATGAAATAGAGAACCCAGAAGTAAAGCCGCACACCTACAAACAATACTTTTCAACTAAGTCCACAAAAATAAGCAATGGGAAAAGGACTCCCTATTCAGTAAATGGTGCTAATGGTACGGGGACAACTGGCCAACCATATGCAGAAGAATGAAACTGGACCCCTAACTCTTACCATATACAAAAATTAACTCAAGGCCAGGTGCACTGGCTCATGCCTATAATCCCAGCACTTTTGGAGGCTGAGGTGGGTGGATCACCTGAGGTCAAGAGTTGGAGACCAGCCTGGCCAACATGGTGAAACCCCGTCTCTACTAAAAATATAAAAGTTAGCTGGGCATGGTGGTGGGTGCCTGTAATCCCATCTATGTGGGAGGCTGAGGCAGTAGAATCACTTGAACCCAGGAAGCAGAGGTTGCAGTGAGCTGAGATCACGCCTTTGCACTCCAGCCTGGGCAACAGAGCAAAAACTCCATCTCAAAAATAAAAAAGGCCAGGTGCGGTGGCTCAGGCCTGTAATCCCAGCACTTTGGGAGGCTGAGGTGGACGGATTACCTGAGGTCGGGAGTTCGAGACCAGCCTGACCAACATGGAGAAACCACATCTCTACTAAAAATACAAAAATTAGCCGGTTGTGGTGGCACATGCCTGTAATCCCAGCTACTCGGGAAGCTGAGGCAGGAGAATCACTTGAACCTGGGAGGCGGAGGTTGTGGTAAGCCAAGATCATGCCATTGCACTCCAGCCTGGTCAACAAGAGTGAAACTCCGTCTCAAAAAAAAAAAA
>NW_016811267.1:432098-449621 GCF_001698545.2 Rhinopithecus bieti
AAAAAAAAAAAAAAAAAAAAAAAAAAAAAAAAATAATAATAATAAATTGGAACTATCATTCAATCCAGCAATCCCGCTACTGGATATCTACCCAAAGGAAAATAAATCATTATATTAAAAAGATACCTGCATTCACATGTTGATTAGGACACTATTCACAATAGCAAAGGTAGGGAATTAACTTAAGTGTCCATCAACAGAGAATTGGATAAAGAAAATATGATATATATCACAGACCTGGATGGTTCTGGGTCTGAGAGCCCTAGATAAAGGTCAGGTCCAGGTTTCCAGCCAGGGTGATTGCCAGGAGGCTGTCCACAGTGGTCAGCAGGAAATGGAATACTACTTAGCCATAAAAAATGAAATAATGTCAGCCAGACATGGTGGCTCACACCCGTAATACCAGCACTTTGGGAGAATGAGGGTGAATCATGAGGTCAGGAGATTGAGACAATCCTGATAAAATGGTGAAACTCCATCTCTACTAAAAATACAAAAAATTACCCAGACATGGTGGCACATGCCTGTAGTCCCAGCTACTCAGGAGGCTGAGGCAGGAGAATTGCTTGAACCCAGGAGGTGGAGGTTGCAGTGAGCTGAGATCGTGCCACTGCACTCTCCAGCCTGGGCGACAGAGATAGCCTCAAAATAAAAAAAAAATAAAAAAGAAATAATGTCTTTTGCAGCAACATGGATGGAACTGGAGGTCATTATCTCAAGTGAAACAAGTCAAACACAGAAAGACAAATACCATAAGTTCTCACTTATAAATGGGAGCTAAATAATGTGTATGCATGGATGTAGTGTGTGGAAAGATAGACAGTGGAGATTCAGAAGGGTGAGGGGGAGAGAGGAGGGAAGATGATGACAGATTGCTTAATGGGTCGATGTATGTTATTGGAGTGGTGGGTACCCTAAAAGCCTAGACTTGACCACTATGCAATCTATGCGAGTAACAAGGTTACACTCGTACCCCATAAATTAATGCAAATAAATAAAATGAAATAAAACAAAATCAGATGAACACTCCTATTCATCCCTCAAGGCCCAACTCTGGCATTTCCTCACCTGTGCAGCTGTCCCACCCACCCCCGACCAGATCCCTTATCGCCCCCTCTGGTCTCTCCTAGTCCTCAACTTCCCTGAATATACGGAGTTGGGGGCGTCTGTATCTGTAATGGGAAGGATCATAGGGTGTGGGGAACCTCCTTACCCAGGAAGGCCTCAGTGAACTCCTTGGTAGCATTGGCAGCCACCTGGGCCAGCTGTTCTTGGCTCATGCACTGAAGCTGGGAGTGTACCGGCTCCAGCCTCTGTAGAAGGACAAGGGTTCCCCACACCTGCTGGGCCAGGATGGAGGCTGAAGTCAGAGCAGCCCCATTCTGCCGTCGGAAGTTGCTGCGGAACCCTGGGTCTCTGGCCACCCCAGCCCCATAGTACTGGCTCAGCAAGTGGCTGAGGGATGGTCGGGGCTCAGGAGTCCGGCTTAGGTAGTCTCCAAGGATGACCCCATCCAGGGCACCATTGAGGAAGGCCATGGTTAACAGAGATGACTTGGGGTCCAGGAGAGTAAATGTCTGAGGGGCAGAGAGCTGGTCCCAGCAGCCCTCAGTTCCCAGGTCTGGATGGCTCTGGGTCTGGGGACCCTGGAGGAAGGTCAGGCCCAGGTTTCCAGCCAGAGTGACTGCCAGGAGGCTGTCCACCATGGTCGGGGGGGACTTGGCTTTGGCATCTGGCAAGGAAGCTTGGACATCTGGACAACCTGTTGTAGCATCTGGAGAGTTGGGTCCAATATCTGCAGTGGTGACATCTGGAGAGGCATCCCTGAGTCCTGGGGAGGAGGTGGCTTTTACATCTGGAGCAATGGCCACAACATCTGGAAAGGTGACTCCAGCCTCCCGAGAGGCAGCCATGCTGTCCAACGGCAAGTTTATGACCTTGCGCCCTTGCAGCCCTGCCTCCAGCCCCGCCAGCAGAGGCTCCACAGCCACAGTCGAGCCATCGGGTGCCAGCACCACCCCATATTCCCGCCCTTCTCCTACGTCATGTTGGGCCACCGCCTTGGTCAGGCCTTGCAGCTCTGGGCTCAGTGGGTAGGGATCCAACTCCGCAGCATCGAGGCTCTGCACCCCCAGCAGGAAGTGGTAGAGGCGATTGTGGGGGCCAGAGTTTGAGGCTGACAGCAGCCACGCAGAAGCTGTGTGGCTGGCATTGGCAGCAGGCACCTTCTGCTCCAGCTCAGCCAGGGCCTGGATGACAGAGTCCATGAGCAGGGGCAGGGAGGCTGCAGGAGGAAAGAATGTGTTAGCCCAGCCCCACCCATTCCTGAGCTTCCTTGTATTGATTCCACTTCTTCCCAATGCTCCCAGCCCTCCATCTGATAACCCCATGACTCCCAACGCTATCCTTGTATAGATGAGGAAACTGAGGCACATAGACTGTTGCCTGTTGGCTAAGGAGCTCAGACTGTCTGTGAGTACTAGGGAGCCATACCAGGTTTATGAGCAGGAGAGAGGTGTGACCAGCCTGGCATCCTAAGACTCCTTTCTTAGGCTTAGATTTGTTTATTTGGCTGCCATAAGGAAATGGATTTTTGGGGTGCCAGGATAGAAAAGGGGAGACAGTGTGGAGGTGAGAGATGAAGGTGGCAGAAGGTAGGTAGTGACATTGCAGTGGACAAAAGTGGAAAAGTCCCCAGATCTTGAGAAGGAGAGATGGACGGTCTTTTGTGAAGGATTGAAGTTAAAAGTTGGGGATATTAGAGGGAAAGGTATTTCGAAAGATGCCTGGGACTGGCTGTGGTGTCTCAGGCCTGTAATCCCAGCACTCTGGGAGGTCGAGGTGAGAGGATCACCTGAGGTCAGGAGTTCAAGGCCAGCCTGGCCAACACCGTGAAACCCCATCTCTAATAAAAATACAAAAATTAGGCAGGCGTGGTGGTGGGCGCCTGTAATCCCAGCTACTCGAGAGGCTGAGATGGGAGAATCATTTGAACCTGGGAGGTGGAGGTTGCAGTGAGCCCAGATCGCACCACTGCACTCCAGCCTGGGCAACAGAGTGAGACTTTGTCTTAAAAAAACAAACAAACAGAAACAAACAAACAAAAAACCCATAAAACAAAAAACAAACAATAAAAGGTCAGGCACAGTGGCTCACGCCTGTAATCCCAGCACATTGGGAGGCCAAGGCAGGTGGATCACCTGAGGTCAGGAGTTCAGGACCAGCCGGATCAACATGGCAGAACTCCGACGCTACTAAAAATACAAAAATTAGCTGGGCGCGGTGGCACACACCTGTAATCCCAGCTACTCAGGAGGCTGAGGCAGGAGAACTGCTTGAACCCAGGAGGTGGAGGTTACAGCGAACCCAGAACCCCCCACTGCATTCCAGCTTGGGTGACAGAGTGAGACTCCATCTCAAAATAAATAAATAAATAATAAAATAAATAAAATAAAAAGAAAGATGCCTGAGAGGCAGGGGGAGGAGCAGGATGGACTTGTGCCATGTTGGGGAAATGTCAGTGACTGAACTGCAAATCTAGAAATGCTAAGTTAGGCTCAGAGCTGGTTCAGAGATGGGTTATCAAATAATAGCTAACATTCAGTAAACATTTACTATGTGCTAGCTACTAGTCTAGGTGACTTATATATTAATAATTTAACTCATTTAATCTTCACAACCCTTGTGAATTAGGTCCTATTAGCCCCTGTCTTAGTATGTTGGTGCTGCTATAACAGAATCTCTGAGATTGGGTAATTTATAAAAGACAGAAGTTTGGCCGGGCGTGCTGACTCATGCCTGTAATGCCAACACTTTGGGAGGCCGAGGCGGGCAGATCACTTCAGGTCAGGAGTTTGAGACCAGTCTGGCCAACATGGTGAAACCCCGTTTCTACTAAAAATACAAAAGTTAGCCAGGCATGGTGGTGGGCGCCTGTAATCCCAGCTACTCGGGGTGCTGAGACAGGAGGATCTCTTGAACTCGGGAGGTGGAGGTTGCAGTGAGCTGAGATCGTGCTGCTGCACTCCAGCCTGGGCAACAGAGTGAGACTCTGTCTTTAAAAAAAAAAAAAAAAAGAACAGAAATTTATTTCTCATAGTTCTAGAGGCTGGGATGTCCAAGATCAAGGCACTGGCATCTGGGACTTCCCAGCCTGCAGAACTGCAAGAAAGTAAATTTCTCTTCTTTACAAATTTACTCGGTTTCAGGTACTCTGGCATAGAAGCACAAAGGGACTAAGATAGTGCCCCTTTACAGATGAGGCATCTGAAGCACAGAGAGGTTAAATTACTTGCCTAAGGTCACACAGCAAGGAAGTGGCAGAGGCAGGATTTGCCTTTTTGTTTTGTTTTGTTTTGTTTTTTTGAGATGGAGTCTTGCTCTGTCATCCAGGCTGGAGTGCAGCAGTGCTCCGTTCACTGCAACCTCCGTCTCCTGATTTCAAGTGATTTTCTGTCCTCAGCCTCCTGAGTAGCTGGGATTGCGGGTGCCTGCCACCACGCCTGGCTAATTTTTGTATTTTCAGTAGAGATGGGGTTTCACCATGTTGGCCAGGCTGGTCTCGAACTCCTGATCTCAAGTCATCTGCCTGCCTTGGTCTCCCAAATTGCTGGGATTACAGGCCCAGCCAGAGGTAGAATTTGAATCCAGGAAGTCTTACTCGCCACACTCTCATATCTAGAATCTAGGTTCTTCTCCAGTCCACCACCTAATTCCTGTGTAGCTTTGTTCTTCTCTGCAAAAAAAATACCCTTTCTGGCTTCTCCACCAAATCATTTCTCTTTCTTCCTAGACTAGCTCTTACGTCTCCTCCTCCAGGAAGCCTTCCCTACTTTTGCTCCCCAGGCCACAGATTCCTCCCCCTATCCTTGCCCTGACTCTGTGGAGCTGGGAATATCTATGTCCACATGCTGGAGGTTCTTTGAGAGTTTGAGTCTCCAGCCTCACTTCATGCAGGGCAAGACACAGATGGGGCAGCAGTAC
The DNA here is from genome assembly GCF_001698545.2 of Rhinopithecus bieti. NCBI lineage: Eukaryota > Metazoa > Chordata > Mammalia > Primates > Cercopithecidae > Rhinopithecus > Rhinopithecus bieti. Next base: position 437,082 of record NW_016811267.1, read on the forward strand.
ACCTTCTGCGGAGCCAAGAGGTTTGGTCCCAGAACTCTACCCCCTGACTCACCTGTCCCTGGGTCTGACCACAGGAGCAATCCAAGTAGGATCCAGAGGACACCCTGGGCCATTGTTGCCGGGTTCCAGCTTCCAAAGGATATTTCTAGTTGGCCTCGGCAGAGAACCTCGGCAGTGCTGGACGGAGACAGGCACAGAGAACTGAGCAGAGCCTTTGGCCACTGTCAAAGTCCAGCGGTGAATGACAGACCTGCCTCTCGTAGAGCTGTGGGCAGGAGACAGCAGGGACATGGGGCAGCGTACCCTGGGTCAAGGTCATCTGGGCCTCATGGTCTCCCCCAGTCTCTTCTGTTCCTCCTACGCTGAGGTCAGTGGTCAGGAAGCCAGGCCCATCCCCAGTGGGGCCTGGAGACCAGGTGGTTCAGGCTCCCTAAACTCTGCCTGTTCTCCAGAGAGGTAGACCGAGGCCAACCCAGCAAGCCCTGTCCCCTCCCCATGGTGACAGCTCTGTAGCCACTGCTGGCCACCAGAGGGGACTCTCAGCTGCTGCCTGCTGTACTGGTAAGACCAGCTGTGTTGAGGGAGAAGAGAGAAGCAGAGGCCTGGAGTTGGCACTGCCTTCTGCTTTTTTTTTTTTTTTGCAACCAACACTTCAGGCTCAGGCACAGCATGGGTGCGGGGGCTGAGGACAGTGTTTGCTGAGGCCTGAAGTTGGCACTGCCTCCTGGTTTTTTTTTTTTTTTGCAACCAACACTTCAGGCTCAGGCAGAGCATGGGTGCAGGGGCCGAGGACAGTGTTTGCCCAGGACTGCTCCGAGCCCACAGGGACCAGGAGCTATCACCTCTCATCCAGTTCCAGCCCCTGATTCCAAGCCACCAGCAGTAGCTGAGAGCAGGGGTTGAGCTTGAGTGTTCGGGACCCTGGCATTGTCCCGGGAGCTGACTTCTGGACTCACCTGGACTGACAGTGAATTGTCCTTCCTCTTCTCCGGGTGCCCGTGACTGAGACGTGCAGGATGGGCCCATCTCCCCTTTATTCTGGCATCGGGTGAGGCAGGATGACGAGACTGAGCTGTTGAGTATGTAAATTGCTTCCCTGTGGGGCTTCCACCTCAAAACCAGCCTGGGGAGTTTCCAGGAGACCCACTGGGCTGGGGACTCAGCCAGGGCGGGCCTGGGAATGTCCAGCCTGAGCCAGGCCTGGATTCCCCTGGGGGCCACCCCCGGGGCCTCCTCAGATGTCCTCTTTCGGGGACCTCCCAGCAAAAAGCTGGACACATAGTGGAGGCTCAGGATGTAGGGTGCTAAGGGATAGAGTGAACGGGGGACACTTCCCAGGGGAGTCAGAGACAATGTCCTCCTCCAAGCTCGTTTCCCAAGATTTGGGGATAGGAACTCTGCTTGGTAGAACCATGGGAAGGTTGTGGGCTGAGGCAGGGACTAGGGTGAGGCATCCAATTTATCACAAAATTTAAGACAGTGCTGAAAATCTAAGTCATATATATATATACATATATATATATATTTTAGATGGAGTCTCGCTCTGTTGCCCAGGCTGGAGTGCAATAGCACAATCTCAGCTCACTACAACCTCCACCTCCCAGATTCAAGCAATTCTCCTGCCTCCCTGCCTCAGCCTACCAAATAGCTGGGATTACAGGCATGCGCCACCATGCCTGACTAATTTTTGTAATTTTAGTGGAGATGGGGTTTCATCATGTTGGCCAGGCTGGTCTTGAACTCCCGGGCTCAGGTAATCCACCCACCTTGGCCTCGCAGAGTGCTGGAATGACAGGCATGAGCCACTGTGCCCGGCTGATAAATAATTTTAAGACTTTTTTTAAGAACAGTTTTATTATTATTATTATTTTTAAAGATGGGTCTTGCTATGCTGGCCAGGTTGGTCTTAGACTCTGGCCTCAAGCAATCCTCCTGCTTTGGCCTCCCAAAGTGCTAGGATTTCAGGCACGAACCACTGCACCCAGCTTTATTTTTAATTTTATTATTATTATTTTTTGAGACAGGGTCTCCCTCTGTCACCCAGGCTGGAGTGTAGTGGCTCACTGCCACCCTGCCTCCCAGGTTCAAGTGATTCTCCTGCCTCAACCTCCCAAAGAGCTGGGATTACAGGTGCCCGGCCACCACTTCCAGTTAATTTTGTATTTTTAGTGGAGACGGAGTTTCAGCATGGTGGTCAGGCTGGTCTCAAATTCCTGACCTCAGGTGATCCACCCGTCTTGGCCTCCCGAAGTGCTGAGATTACAGGCTTTTTTTTTTTTTTTTTTTTTTTGAAACAGACTCTCGCTCTGTTGCCTAGGCTGGAGTGTAGTTGCTTTATCTCGGCTCACTGCAGCCTCTGCCTCCCAGGTTCAAGCTATTCTCCTGCCTCAGCCTCCCAAGTAGCTGGGATTGGTGCCTGTCACCATGCCCAGCTGATTTTTGTATTTTTAGTAGAGATGGAGTTTCACCATGTTGGCCAGGTTGGTCTTGAACTCCTGACCTCAGGTGATCCACCCACATTGGCCTCTATTTTCAATTTTTTATAGAGATGAGTGTCTCGCTGTGTTGGCCAGGCTGGTCTCAATCTCTTGGACTCAAGGGATCCTCCTGCCTTAGCCTCCCAAAGTGCTGGGATTACAGGCGTGAGCCACCATGCCTGGCCTAGAGCAGTTTTAGGCTCATGGCAAAATTGAACAGAAGTTACAGAGAGTTCTACCCCCTGCCTTGACACATGCACAGACTCTCCTATTATCACTGTCCAGCACCAGAATGGTATACCTGTTATAATCGATGAACCTTCACTGACACATCATTATCACCCAAAGTTCATCGTTTCCATTAGGGTTTGTTCTAGGTGGTGTACATTCTATGGGTTTGGACAGATGTATAATGACATGTGTCCGCCATTAGAGTGTCATATGGAGTACAGTTGACCCTTGAACAACATGGGTTTGACCTGTGCGGGTCAACTTATGCATGAATTTGTTTCAATAAAAATTACATGGACTGTGCCTGCCTCTCCTCTCTCCCCTTCTACCTCTTCCACCTCTGCCACCCCTGAGACAGCAAGACCCCTCCTCTTCCTCCTCCTCAGCCTACTCAACATGAAGATGGTGAGGATGAAGACCTTTATGATGATTCTCTACTTAATGAATAGTAAATAAATTCCTCTTCCATATTTCCTTCCTTCCTTCCTTCCTTCCTTCCTTCCTTCCTTCCTTCTTTCCTTCCTTCCTTCCTTCTTTCCTTCCTTCCTTCCCTCCTTTCTCTCTCTCTCTCTCTCTGTCTCTGGCAGAGTTTCATTCTGTTGTCCAGGCTGGAGTACAGTGGCATAATCTCGGCTCACTGCAGTGTCCGCCTCCTGGGTTCAAGCAATTCTCCTGCCTCAGCCTCCTGAGTAGCTGGGATTACAGGTGCCTGCCACTATGCCCAGATAATTTTTGTAGTTTTAGTAGAGATGGGGTTTCACCATGTTGGGCAGGCTGATCTCGAACTCCTGACAACAGGTGACCACCCACCTTGGCCTCCCAAAGTGCTGGGATTACAGGCATGAGCCACTGCGCCCGGCACGTGGATTTTTTTTCAATGAATTACATGGAGTGTGTCTGCCTCTCCTCTCTCCCCTTCCACCTCCTCCACCTCTTCCACCTCTGCCACCCCTCAGACAGCAAGACCAACCCCTTTTTCTTCCTCCTCCTCAGCCTATTCAACATGAAGATGATGAGGATGAAGACCTTTATGATGACACACTTCTACTTAGTGAATAGTAAATATACTTCCTCTTCCATATGATTTTCTTAGTAACATCTCCTTTTCTCCCAGGTTCAAGTGATTCTCCTGCCTCAGCCTCCCGAGTAGCTGGGACTACAGACATGCACCACCATGGTTAGCTCATTTTTCTATTTTTAGTGGAGATGGGGTTTTACCACATTGGCCAAGCTGGTCTTGAACTCATGACCCCAGGTAATACACCCACCTTGGCCTCCCAAAGTGTTGGGATGACAGGTGTGAGCCCCTGAACCCCACCAGATTTCCCTTTAAAGCTTAGAGTTGGGGCAGAGACTGCCTTGTTTTAAGCCAGGGGCATGTCATGGATGGCAGGCTCTTTCCTTAGGGTCTACTTAGGATTTGCGACCTTCTGGGGCAGGGCCCTTCCTCCAGGAAGCCTCCGTGGTTACCCCTTGCTCCCCTTACTCCCCCCCAGCTCCCTGACCTGCTGTTCCTCCCTTCAACCTAGGCTGTGCTTACAGTGCTGGAAGATTCTTTGTCCAGTTTTGTCTCCCCAAGTCTAGGAGATGCTGAGGTTTTTGGGGGTGTCCCGAAGTGCCCAGCACAGACTCATGACTAAGTGAGCATCAGGGAGGGATTGCTAAATGCACAAAAAGCCTGATGAATGATGTGGGGCCAGCTTGGGGTCAGGCTCTGAAACACACACACGTACACCCACATTCAGGAAGTCGCACACCAACCCATTGGGGCTGGGCTGGGCCTGGTAGGCAGAAGGAAGGCTGGAAATCCCATAATCAATCACCCCTACCCTAGGTTTCCTCCCACCTCAGGAGGCCCACTTGTCAGGATAAATCAAGACCCCTTGGCTGGGCACGGTGGTTAACGCCTGTAATCCCAGTACTTTGGGAGGCCAAGGTGGGCAGATCACCTGAGGTCAGGAGTTCGAGACCAGCTTGACCAATATGATGAAACCCCATCTCTACTAAAAATACAAAAATTAGCCAGGCGTACTGGCATGCACCTGTAATCCCAGCTACTCGGGAGGCTGAGACAGGAGAACCGCTTGAACACGGGAGGCGGAGATTGCGGTGAGCCGAGATCGCACTGTTGCACTCCAGCCTGGGCAACAAAAGCTTAACTCCGTCTCAAAAAAAAAAAAAAAAAAAAAAAAAAAAAAGTCAAGGCTCCTCCAGGCTGCAGACAGACCAGAGGGGTCACAAGAGTAGCCACTGACTACGGAGCCGGGCCGGCTCTTATGAGTTGTAGCATTGGTACAGATAGGCAGAGCCTTGGGTCCTGGATCTTAAGCGAGGCTGGGATGAGGCCAGAGGAGAAGGAACTTGGGGCAGGGCTGGGCTTGGGTTCAACCTCAGAGTTGACAGCAGTCACTATGGTGGCACTAATGATGCTAATAATGAAGACCCTGCTACTCCTGTTACAGGAAAGGGGTCCCGATCCAGACCCCAAGAGAGGGTTCTTGGATCTCGCGCAAGAAAGAATTCAGGGTGAGTCCACAGAGTAAAGTGAAAGCAAGTTTATTAGGAAAGTGAAGGAATAAAGAATGACTACTCCATAGGCAGGGCAGCCCTGATGGCTGCTGGTTGCCTTTTCTTTCCTTTTTTGAGACGGAGTTTCACTCTTGTTGACCGAGCTGGAGTGCAACGGAACGATCTTGGCTCACTGCAACCTCTGCCTCCTGGGTTCAAGCGATTTTCCTGCCCCAGCCTCCTGAGTAGCTGGGATTACAGGCGTGTGCCACCACGCCAGGCTAATTTTTTGTGTTTTCAGTAGAGACAGGGATTCACCATGTTGGCCAGGCTGGTCTCAAGCTCCTGACCTCAGGTGATCCTTCCGCCTCAGCCTCCCAAAGTGCTGGGATTACAGGCGTGAGCCACCGTGCCCAGCATGGTTGCCTATTTTTATGGTTATTTCTTGATTATAGGCTAAACAAGGGGTGCATTATTCATGCCTCCTCTTAAGACCATGTAGGGTAACTTCCTATCATTGCCATGGCATTTGTAAATTGTCATGGCGCTGGGGGAGTGTAGCAGTGAGGACGACCAGAGGTCACTCTTATAGCCATCTTGGTTTTGATGGGTTTGAGCTGGCTTCTTCTTCTTCTTCTTTTTTTTTTTTTTTTCTTTTTTTGGAGGAGTTTCACTTTTGTCACCCAGACTGGAGTGCAGTGGCGCAATCTCGGCTCACTGCAACCTACACCTCTGGGGTTCAAGTGATTCTCCTGCCTCAGCCTTCTGAGTAGCTGGGATTACAGGCGTCCGCCACCACACCTGGCTAATTTTTGTATTTTTAGTAGAGACAGTGTTTCACCATGTAGGCTAGGCTGGTCTGGAACCCCTGACCTCAGGTCATCTGCCCACCTCGGCCTCCCAAAGTGCTTGATTGCAGGTGTGAGCCACTGTGTCCGGCTGTGCAGGCTTCTTTACTGCGACCTGTTTTATTAGCAAGGTCTTTATGACCTGTATCTTGTGCCAATCTCCTATCTCATCCTGTGACTAGAATGCCTTAACTGGGAATGCAGCCCAGTAGGTTTCAGGCTTATTTTACCCAGCTCCTACTCAAGATGGAGTTGCTCTGGTTCACAGGCCTCTGACACTATTAAACTGCTGTGTGTGGGACTCTGAGGTAAGGTTTTATGTGCCTGTGCCTGTGGTTATTTTTTTTCCTTTTTTTTTTTTTTAAATCTCTGGGATTTGTTAAGCAATGTCATACAGCAGAACTCAGAGAACCTCAGCTTATGAACCGGATGTCTGTTTTTGTAAAACTGTGTTTGGAGGTGAAATTCACTTAACACAAAATTCACCATTTTATTCTTTCTTTCTTTTTTGAGACCGAGTCTCACTCTATTGGCCAGGTTGGAGTGCAGTGGTGGGATCACGGCTCACTGCAGCCTCGACCTCCGGAGCTGAAGTGATCCCCCCTCCCAGCCTCCCAAGTAGCTGGGACTACAGATGTGCGTCACCACATCCAGCTAACGTTTTGATTTTTTGAAGAGTTGGAGTCTCACTTTGTCGCTTGGGCTGATCTCGAACTCTTGGGCTCAAGTGATCCTCCCACCTTGGCCTCCCAAAGTGCTGGGGTTACGAGTGTGAGCCATCACACCTGGCCAAAATTTACCATTTTAAAGTGTACAGTTTAGTGGCATTTAGCATATTTACAGTGTTGTGCAGTTGTCACCTCTATCTAGTTCCAAAGAATTTGCATACCCCCAAAAGAAAACTCTGTCCCCATCAGCAGTCATTCCTCACTCACCCTTCCCCTGCCCCTGGCAACCACAAATCTGCTTTCTGTCTCTATGGATTCACCTATTCTGGACATTTCAGATCAATGGAATCTCACACTGTGGGCCTTTTGTGTCTGTCTTTTTTTTTCTTTTTTAAACTCAGCATCATGTTTTCAAGGTTCATCATCATAACCCGGATCAGTGTTTCATTCCTTTTCAGGGCTGCATAATATTCTATTGTGAGAAAGGATCACGATTTGCTTAGGTGATTGAATGTTTATTGGAACACACTTCCTTCCATTTGTTTACATTTCTACGGCTGTTTTCCTGCTATAATAGCTGAGTCACAAAGCAGAAAATATTTACTATCTGGCCCTGTCCCCATCAGCAGTCACTCTGCATTCCCCCTCCCACAGCCCCTGGCAACCACAAATCTGCCTTCTGTCTCTATGGATTCACTTATTCTGGACATTTCAGATCAATGAAATCTCACACTACGGCTTTTGTGTCTGTCTTTTTTTCACTCACTCAGCATCATGTTTTCTTTTCTTTTCTTTTCTTTTTTTTTTTTTGAGGCGGAGTCTTGCTCTGTCGCCCAGGCTGGAGTGCAGTGGCCGGATCTCAGCTCACTGCAAGCTCCGCCTCCCGGGTTCCCGCCATTCTCCTGCCTCAGCCTCCCAAGTAGCTGGGACTACAGGTGCCCGCCACCTCGCCCGGCTAGTTTTTTGTATTTTAGTAGAGACGGGGTTTCACTGTGTTCGCCAGGATGGTCTCGATCTCCTGACCTTGTGATCCGCCCGTCTCGGCCTCCCAAAGTGCTGGGATTACAGGCTTGAGCCACCGCGCCCGGCCAATGTTTTCAAGCTTCATTGTCATAGCCTGGATCAGTGCTTCATTCCTTTTCAGGGCTGCATAATATTACATTGTATGACAGGATCACAAATTGTCTAGGTGATTGAATGTTTATTGGAACACATATTCCCTTCCATTCATCTACATAGCTATGGTGGCTGTTTTCCTGCTGTAACAGCTGAGTCACAAAGCAAAAAATACTTATTTACTATCTGGGTTTTTGTTTCTGTTTTTTTTCTTTTTGAGATGGAATCTCGCTCTGTTGCCCAGGCTGGAGTGTGGTGGTGCGATCTTGGCTCAGTGCAACCTCCGCCTCCCAGGTTCAAGTGATTCTCCTGCCCTGCCTCAGCCTGGCTCTTTTTATTTATTGATTTATTTTTTGAGAAAGAGTCTCACTGTGTCACCCAGGCTGGAGTGCAGTGGCATGATCTCGGCTCACTGCAACCTCTGCTTCCTGGGTTCAAGTGATTCTCCTGTCTTAGCCTCCTGAGTAGCTGGGACTACAGGTATTTGCTACCATGCCCAGCTTTTTTTTTTTTTTTTTTTTGTATTTTAGTAGAGACAGGGTTTCACCATGTTAGCCAGGATGGTCTCGATCTCCTGGCCTCGTGATCCGCCTGCCTCAGCCTCCCAAACTGTTGGGATTACAGGCATGAGCCACCGTGCCTGGCCTTTTTTTGTTTTTTAATTTTACTATCTGGTTTTTTATTTTATTATTTATTTATTTATTTATTTATTTATTTATTGAGACGGAGTCTAGCTCTGTCGCCCAAGCTGGAGTGCAGTGGCACGATCTCGGCTCACTGCAAGCTCCGCCTCCCGGGTTCACGCCATTCTCCTGTCTCAGCCTCCCAAGTAGCTGAGACCACAGGTGCCTGCCACCACGCCCGGCTAATTTTTGTTTTGTTTTTTTTTTTAGAGATGGGATTTCACCATGTTAGCCAGGATGGTCTCGATCTCCTGACCTCATGATCCACCCTCCTCAGCCTGCCAAAGTGCTGGGATTACAGACGTGAGCCACCGCGCACGGCCTATCTGGCCTTTTAATACAAACTTTGCTAACCCCTGCTGAGCCAGCCCACCTGGATTCAAATGCCTATGCTGCTGCTTACCGGCTAGAGAAAGTGGCTTTATCTCTAGTCTTCATTTCGTCCATCTCTAAAATGGGAGAATAGTACCAACCGCATGGGGTGACTGTTAAGGATAAATGAGTTGATACTTGTATAAAGTGCTTAAAACAGTGCCTAGCACAGCTGAGTGTGGTGGCTCATGCCTGTAATCCCAACACTTTAGGAGGCTGAGGCGGGCGGATCACCTGAGACCAGGAGTTCGAGACCAGCCTGGCCAACATAGTGAAATCTCGTCTCTACTAAAAACACAAAAATTAGCCAGGCGTTGTGGTGTGTGCCTGTAATCCCAGCTATTCAGGAGGCTGAGGTAGGAGAATTGTTTGAACCCAGGAGGCAGAGGTTGCAGTGAGCCGAGATTGCTCCACTGCATTCCAGCCTGGGCAGCAAGAGTGAAACTCTGTCTCAAAATTAAACAACAACAACAAAAACAACAAAATACCCTCAAAAAAACATGTGGAATGCACTTGATGAGTAGGGAGTAGAGGATGGTGGTGTCCTGGGTTCCTGTTGTCCCACCCGCCTGCCCCAGCTTCCCCAGCAAAGATTCAGCCCAGCCCATGGGAAAAATCCATTTAATTATTATTATGGCTGGATTCCCATGTCCTAGAGGAGTCCAGACTCATAGTCATGTATTATTTCTGCATCTGGGGCACCTGTCCAAGCCCAGGGCTTCCCTGCTGGCCCCTGGTCTTCCAGTAGCCAGCTGGGCCTTAGGGCTGGGCCTGAAGCCGATCTGGAACCACAGCCAAATCATGAAAGCCAAGGTGAGCCAGTCCCCCAGTCAGTCGAACCCAGTTTACCAAAAAGAGACTCAAGTCATGACGTGAGCCAATGACCCCGCGGCCTCCAGCTGGGGCTTTTCTGCCATCCCCAGTGGGCAGAAGTTGACTTCAGTTGCATCTTTCTGGGACATCAGAGGTGAGATTTAATCTCTCAGGCACCTGGTCCTGGAACTGGGGAGGAGGAAGTTTAGTAATTCAAGACATGGGATATTGCAGAGATATGGTGAGCTTAGCTCTTGCCAGTATGTGAGGGGCCAAGACTGAGTGTGGGGGAGTGGGGCCAGATGTTAGCGCTTCCTGGCGGAATATTTACGGAGCACCCACGGCCTCCTAGCTGTTATCACCCTGCTTCAGAGAATGACACAGGGCAAGGGCTTTAAACATATCTTCTATAGAAAAATCCCAAACATATTCAAAAGTAGAGAGAATTGTAAAATGAACCCCTACGCATGCCTATCACCAAATTGACATCTTCAAATCACAATTCATCTTATTTCTTCTATACTCCACCCATTGTCTCTCTTTTGTGATATTATCTGCTGTTGACAATCATTGCCAAGATCTATTAATTCTTTTTTTTTTTTTTGAAATGGATTCTTGTTCTGTCGCCTAGGCTGGAATGCAGTGGCAGGATCCCAGCTCACTGCAACCTCCGCCTCCTGGGTTCATGTGATTCTCCTGCCTCAGCCTCCTGAGTAACTGGGATTATAGGTGCACACCACCACATCCAGCTAATTTTTTTTTTCTTATATTTTTAGTAGAGACGGGGGGGTTCACTATTTTGGCCAGACTGGTCTTGAACTCCTGACCTCGTGATCTGCCCGCCTTGGCCTCCCAAAGTTCTGGGATTACAGGCCTGAGCCACCGTGCCCGGCTGCCAAGATCTATTAATACATTAGTAGGAACAACATAATGATATTCCTCCTTCATGTATTAGCTGAAATACTTCTATAGAAAGAAACAGTCTCGGCTGGGTGTGGTGGCCCAAGCCTGTAATCCCAGCACTTTGGGAGGCCGAGGTGGGAGGATCACCTGAGGTCAGGAGTTTGAGACCAGCCTGGCCAACATAGCGAAACCCTGTCTCTACTAAAAATATAAAAATTAGCTGGGCGTGGTGGCGCATGCCTGTAATCCCAGCTACTCAGGAGGCTGAGGCGGGAGAATTGCTTGAACCAGCGGGGGGTTGCGGGGTAGAGGTTGCAGTGAGCTGAGATCCCACCACTGCACTGCAGCCTGGGTAAGACTCTGGTGAGACAGAGCAAGACTCTATTTCAAAAAAAAAAAAAAGAAAAAAAGAAACAGTCTCTTATCTTCCATTTGGTTACCCAGTGGTACCATCCATATGGGAAAGCCAAGATGAGTGCTTGATTCTTTTTCTTTTCTAGTTTGTTTATTTATTTATTTGAGATGGAGTTTTGCTCTTGTCGCCCAGGCTGGAGTGCAAGGGCGTGATCTCGGCTCACTGCAACCTCCGCCTCCCGGGTTTAAGCGATTCTCCTGCCTCAGCCTCCTGAGTAGCTGGGATTACTGGCTCCTGCCACCACGCCTGGCTAATTTTTGTATTTTTAGTAGAGACGGGGTTTCACCACGTTGGCCAGGCTGGTCTCGAACTCCTGACCTCAGGTGATCCACCAGCCTCGGCCTCCCAAAGTGCTGGGATTACAGGCGTGAGTCACTGCACCCGGCCCGTTTATTCATTTATTTTTATTTTATTTATTTTTGAGATGGAGTCTTGCTCTGTCGCCCAGGCTGGAGTGCAGTGGCGTGATCTCGGCTCACTGCAACCTTCGCCTCTGCCTCCTGAGTAGCTGGGACTACAGGCACGCACCAGCTCACCTAGCTAATTTTTGTATTTTTAGTAGAGACAGGTTTCACCATCTTGGCCAGGCTGGTCTCGAACTCCTGACCTCGTGATCCACCTGCCTCGGCCTCCCAAAGTGTTGGGATTACAGACATTAGTGCCTGGCCTCTTTTCTAGTTTTCAAAATAATTAGAGTCCCTTAACATCCTCAAAAAGTAAACACTGAGATTTTTTTCCCTTATTAGATTTACGAGCTCATTATGTCAATACATTGCAGTTTTTATCATTACTGATAATCAAATTGGCTTCCTTCTTTGGCTGGTGGGAGTCTCTTTATGTTGACACCTGAGTTCTTTTGACATGGCTCAGAGTCCTAGGTGGCTTTCTTGCTTCATGATGTAACAAGATGTTCTAACCAGATGCTGTGGGAACATCTTGTTCATTTCCTGCCACAGGCCTGGGATCAGCAATTTCTCCCAGGAACCTTTATTCCTTTGATTGGAAAGTGACGAATCAGCTCCACAATCAAGGAGCTGAAGTGCTCATGGCTAATAAGTTAGTTTTGTTTCTAGGTCTTTTCACTACACACAAATAGAAAATCCTCTACTATCATTTTATTTATTTATTTATTTTTAAGACAGTCTCGCTCTGTCACCCAAGCTGGAGTGCAGTGGCACCATCTCAGCTCACTGCAACCTCCATCTCCCAGGTTCAAGTGATTCTCCTGCCTCAGCCTCCCGAGTAGCTGGGACTACAGGTGTGCGTCACCACACCCAGCTAATTTTTGTATTTTTAGTAGCGACGGGGTTTCACCATGTTGGCCAGGATGGTCTCGATCTCTTGACCTCGTGACCTACCCACCTTGGCCTCCCAAAGTGCTGGGATTACAGGCATGAGCAACTGTGTCAGGCCCCCCCCTTTTTTTTTCTTTTTTTTTTTTTCCCAAGCCAAACTGTATCCAGCTTTATTAAAGATACTTTCCATAAACAATCATGGTATTTCAGG
>NW_016811267.1:452140-463868 GCF_001698545.2 Rhinopithecus bieti
ATTGCACTCTAGCCTGGGTGACAGAGTGAGACACCATCTCAAAAATAAATAAATAAATAAATAAATAAATAAATAAAGATACACATAAATAAATAATAAAAAAATAAATATAGTACCTTACCACATGCAACTTTGAGTTACTGGGTCATTCAGACGAAGTAATACCACATTACTTTTTTTACTGGGGTAAAATACACATAACATACAATTTACCATTTTACCCATTTTTACACATACAGTTCTAGGGCACTGAGTACATTCATGTTGTGCAAGCATCACCACCAGCCATCTCCACAACTTTCTGACTTCCCCAGTTGAAACTCTGTCCCCATTAAACATTAACTTCCTATTCCCCACTCCCCACCAAGCCCCTAGCAACCATCATTCTACTTTCTGTCTCTATGAATTTGACTACTCTAGATACCTCATATCAATGGAATCATATAGTATTTGTCCTTGTGACTGGCTTATTTCACTTTCCCATAATTAGATAAATGCATATATAATTCTGCCAGATATTACCAGTTTTCTCTCCCCAGGGATTACTTTGCATTCGCCATTAGCTAAGCATGTGAGTGTGTAAAATACTCCCAAGCCTTTTCATTTGACCTGGTAGATTCCTACACGTTCTTTAAAACCCGTCTCTGGCTGGGCGCGGTGGTTCATGCCTATAATCCCAACAATCTGGAAGGCTGAGATGAGAGGACCCTCTTGTGTCCAGGCGACCAGCACAGGCAACATAGCAAGACCTCGTCTTTACAAATTATAAAAAAAATTAGCAGCTGGGCGTGGTGGCTCACGCCTGTAATCCCAGCACTTTGGGAGGCTGAGGTGGGCAGATCACGAGGTCAGGAGTTCGAGACCAGCCTGGCTAACATGGTGAAACCTCGTCTTTACTAAAATACAAAAATTAGCTGGGCATGGTGGTGCGTGCTTGTAATCCCAGCTACTCAGGAGGCTGAGGCAGGAGAATCTTTTGAGCCCAGGAGGTGGAGGTTGCAATGAGCCGAGATTGCGCCACTGCACTCCCTCCTGGGAGACAGAGCCAAACTCTGTATCAAAAAAAATAAAAAAAATAAAAAAAAAAAAAGCTGGGCATGGTGACATGCACCTGTCATCTCAGCTACATGGGAGGCTAAGGTGGGAGGATCACTTGAGCCCAGGAGGTTGAAACTGCAGTGAGCCATGATCGCACCACTGTACTCCAGCTTGGACAATAGAGTGAGATCCTATCACAAAACAAAAACAAAAGCAAAAAACCCACCTCCAACATCCCCTTTTCCAGGAAGCTTTTCTTTCCTCTCTGGCTTCTTCTTTTTGGCTTCCCTGGTTCCAGGCTCCCTTCTGTGTTTCAGTCTTGATTCTGAGAGGTTGGGAGTGTCTCTGTGCAACCTGATAGTCTGGGAGTGTGTAAGGGCTGGCCCCAGGGCTCACTCTTCTTGGAGCATTCAGTACAGGACTGGCATGGAGAGGTGAAATCTCAGGGAGGGTTTCTGCCTAAATAACAACAGTCCCATAGCTCTGGGCATCTCTAGCTGAGCTCTCCCAGACTAGGGAGAAAGTACTAGGTCCAGTGGCCCAGTTTCCTCGGTTCTATCTCTGCCCGCTTATTGAGCCATCTGTACCTAAGGGTGGTGACTTCACTGTGTCTGTCACTTGGTCAGAGGAGTGGAATCTGTCTGAGGTAAGGAAGGCCCTAGGTCCGTTCCAGGCTTCCCTTCTCTCTGAGTGGAGCACCTCCCGCTTTCTGTGTCTTGATTTTTCCAGCTGTAAAATGAGAATGATAATGTTTTCATCTCCTGGCCATGGCAAAGGAATTGGTGAATTGAAAGCATATCTGGGAGTTAGAGACTGATCAGCCTGACCAAAATGGAGAAACCTCGTCTCTACTAAAACTACAAAATTAGCCGGGCATGGTGGCACATGTCTGTAATCCCAGCTACTCAGGAGGCTGAGGCAGGAGCATCAGGAGAATTGCTTGAACCCGGGAGTCAGAGCTTGTGGTGAGCCAAGATCGTGTCATTGATCTCCAGCCTGGTGAAGCCACATAAAGAACAACGCACACGGCTGGGCCTGGTGGCTCATACCTGTAATCCCAGCACTTTGGGAGGCCGAGGCAGGACGATCACCTGAGATCAGGAGTTCCAGACCAGTTGGGCCAACATGGTGAAACCTGCCTCTACTAAAAATACAAAAATTAGCTGGACATGGTGGCAGGTGCCTGCAATCCCAGCTACTTGGGAGGCTGAGGCAGAAGAATCGTTTGAACCTGGGAGGCAGTGGTTGCAGTAAACTCAGATAGTGCCATCGCACTCCAGCCTAGACAACAGAGTGAAACTGTCTCAAAAAAAAAAAAAAAAAAAAAAAAAAAATCATTTTGAAGTGCACAATTCAGAGGCATTTAGTACATTCACAGTGTTGTGCAACCATCACTTCTATCTAGTTCCAAAATATTTTCATCACTCCAGATGGAAACCCTGTACCCACTGAGCAATTATTCCCTGTTCCCCACTCCCACCAACCCCTGACAATTACCAGTGTGATTTTTGTCTCTATAAATCTATGCTGGGTGTTTATTTTTTGAAGATAGAGTCTCACTCTGTCACTCAGGCTAGAGTGCAGTGGTGTGATCTCAACTCACTGCAACCTCTGCCTCCTGGGTTCAAGTGATTCTCCTGCCTCAGCCTCCCAAGTATATGGGATTACAGGTGTACACCACTATGCTAGGCTAATTTTTAGTAGAGATGTGGTTTCACCATGTTGGCCAGGCTGGTCTTGAACTACTAACCTCAGGTGATCCACCTGCCTCGGCCCCCCCAAAGTGCTGGGATTACAGGCATGAGCCCCTGCACCCTGCCAATGCTGGGTATTTCAGATCAGTGGAATCTCACACTATGTGGCCTTTTGTGTCTGACTTCTGTCACCCAGCATCATGTTTTTGAGGTTCAGCCACACTGTAGCATGGAGCAGTGCTTCATTCCTTTTTGTGGCTGTATAATACTCCATTGTAGGAATATATAATATTTTCTCTATGCATCAACTGATGGACATTTGAGTTGTTTCTACTTTTTTTTTTGACATAGGGTCTCACTCTGTTGCTCAGGCTGGAGTGCAGTGGCGCGATCATGGCTCACTACAACCTCTACCTCCTGGGTTCAAGCAATTTTCCTGCCTCAGCCTCCAGAGTAGCTGGGATTACAGGCATGCGTCACCACACCTGGCTAGTGTTTGTATTTTTAGTAGAGACAGGGTTTCACCATGTTGGCCAGGCTGGTCTCAAACTCCTGGGTTCAAGTGATCCACCCACCTCAGCCTCCCAAAGTGCTGGGATTACAGGCGTGAGCCACTGTGCCTGACCTGTTTCTACTTTTGAGGAGAATAGAAGTGTACTGCTATGAATATGTGTGTACATGTATTTGTTTGAGCACTTGTCTTCAATTCTTGTGGGCATTTGCCTAGGAGTGGTATTGCTGGGTCATGTGGTAACTCTATGTTTAACTTTTTGAGGGACTGCTAAACCTCACCACTTATGTTTACATACTTTATCTCACTGATGCCTCTCATAGCTATTAGGGAGAGATACGTGGAGACTGGTTAACATCCTCATTTTGCAGACAAGGAAACTGAGGCTAGGAGAGGTGGTCCCATGCCAGCCTGAGGTTAATGGCCATCAGAATAACTTTGACCTGCTTCTGGGTGTGGTCGCTCACACCTGTAGTCCCAGCACTTTGGGAAGCTGAAGTGGGTGGATCACCTGAGGTCAGGAGTTTGAAACCAGCCTGGCCAACATGGTGAAACCTTGTCTTTACTAAAAATATAAAAAATAGCTGGGCATAATGGCACACACCCTTATTCCCAGCTACTTGGGAGTCTGAGGTAGGAGAATCGCTTGAACCTGTCTCAAAAAAAAAAAAAAAAAAAAAAAAATGCTCCCATCTGCTGAGTAGCCACTGGGTGCCACCCAGTTGCTAAGGAAGGTCTTAAGATTGACCCCTAAGAGGCCGAGCATGGTGGCACATGGCTGTAATACCAGCACTTTAGGAGGCTGAGGCAAGAGGATCGCTTGAGGCCAGAAGTTCAAGCCTGCAGTGAGCTAGGATCGTGCCACTGTACTCCAGTCTGGGCAGCATAATGAGATCCCAATCTCTTAAAAAAAAAAAAAAAAAATGGACTAGCCCCGCTCCCCACCTCTGGCCCCAACATCTTTATGCTTCATGTTCTCTGGAATCTGACAGACCTGGGTGTAACACCCAACTTAGGTAAATTACTTCCTCACTCTGAGCTTCTGTGTCTCTACCTGTAAATAATCATAATCCAAGACCCCACCTTATAGTCTTCCTGTGGAGAATGAATTTAATCACGTGGGCAGAGGCTGGAGCCTGTATTAAGTGTTTGATTTACAGATGTATCAAACAAACAAAAAGTGCTCAACTGTCCAGGCACGATGACTCATGTCTGTAATCCCAGCACTTTGAGAGGCTGAGGCGGGAGGATCGCTCAACTTCAGTAGTTCTAGACCAGCCTGAGCAACACAGGGAAACCCTATTTCTACAAAAAATTTTTTAAAAAATTAGCCAGGCATGGTGGTGCACACCTCTAGTCCCAGTTACTTGGGAGGCTCAGGTGGAAGGATTGCTTGAACCTGGGAGTTCGAGGCTGCAATAAGATGTGATTGCGCCACTGCACTCCAACCTGGGTGACAGAGTGAGACCCTGTCTCAAAAATAAAAAGGCCAACTGAGTCTCAGAGGGGTGAAGGAACTTGCCAAAAGTCGCACAGCACCCGGATCCAGCCTGCAAGCGTTTTTGAGACATTTCCTGAAACTTTAACCCTTTGGAAGCTGGGGAGGAGAGATTCCAAAAGCCAGGTTCTCCTGGGAAGGAGCCTGCTGCTGCATTACTTTGCTGTTTTGGGGGAGCTGACCTTTGCCAATGCATAATCCTTGCCGAATCAGCCCGCAGTGGCCTGTGATCGCAAACAACAGCAAGTGGTTCCCTGGTGGAGGTGGCGGTACCACCTTTGCTCCAACCCACTCCCACTCTCTGCTCTTCTGTTGATACCAGCACAGCTGTAGGCAGGCTGATTTCTGGAGCCTCAAATGGGGCAGAGTGCCCGGCACTTCCCTGCCTCCAGCCATTGGCTGCTGCCGGTCCGCCTCCTCTGGGGCACCCTTTCTCTTTCCCTCTCATTCTCCCTGGCACACAGGGAAATCTCATAAGGACCTTCACTATCTGGCTTCTACCAGTCTCTCTGAGTTCTGCTCCTGGGTTCCCCCTGCCCACTGGCCTCTGGCTCTTTGAGGTCGCCACCCTCCCTCCAGCCCCAGGGCCTCTGCACTTACTGTCCACTTTGTTGGAATGCTCATATTCACATTTTCCCATCATTCAGGGGTCACTCATATATCACTTCCTTCTAGACGTGTTCCCTGACTATCTTCTCTAAACCAGATTTCCAGTCCCTCCCTGTGACCTCATCCTATTTATGCAGATCCCTATCTGTTGCACTCTTACTCATCTGCGTGTTTATTTCGGCCTCCCCCAGTTGGATGGAAACCGTGTGAGGGCAGGAACCTGTCCCGCTTGGAGGAGCGGCATCCCCAGGGCTGCAACCAGTGCCTGGCACACCCGTTCAGGAAACATCTGTCAACTGACTGACGGCTGGGCTTACTATTATTATTATTATTATTATTATTATTATTATTATTTTGAGATGGAGTCTCACTCTGTCGCCCAGGCTGGAGTGCAGTGGTGCGATCTTGGCGCACTGCAACCTCCGCCTTCCGGGTTCAAGCAATCCTCCCTGCCTCAGCCTCCCGAGTAGCTGGGATTACAGGTGCCCACCACCACGCATGGCTAATTTTTCTATCTTTTTTAGTAGAGACAGGGTTTCCCCCTGTTGGTACAGGCTGGTCTTGAACTCCTGACCTCCAGGTGTCCCACCCACCTCAGCCTCCCAAATGTGCTAGGATTACCATTTGTGAGCCACTGCACCCGGCTTGGGCTATTACTTATAAATGTGAATTGTGTTTTCTCCTAAATTTGGCTTGTTGAGCGATGAAGGCCTTTTCCCATGCTCAGATCGGCATCTAGGACACCTCCTCAGATGGGCCACAAGAGTTCATAGCCTGTTAAGGAAAAAGAAAAGCGTCGGGCGCGTGGCCTCACGCCTGTAATCCCTAGCACTTTGAAGAGGCCAAGGGAGGCAGATCACCTGAGGTTCAGGAGTGTCGAGACCAGCCTGGGCAAACGGTGCGAAACCCCTGGGTCTCCACTAAAAATACAAAAAATTAGCCTGGGTGTGGCGGCGTGCACCTGTCAGTCCTCAGCTTACTCCTGGAGCTGCACGGCAGGAGAACTTCGCTAGAACCCCCCGGGAGGTGGAGGCTGCAGTGAGCCGAGATCGTGCTACCTGCACTGCAGCCCGGGCAACAGAGTGAGACTCCATCTCTAAAAAATAAATAAACAAATAAAAATTAAATAATAAATAAATATTTTTTCCCCGCTGTCTCTGTCAGCAAAGATTGGAAAGGCACTTACTTCTAAGAGCCCAGCCTCATGCTGGAAGATTATGGGGCCCAAAAGGCCGCAAGCCCTGGGCTCCTCGAGGTTCCCAGCTCGGGCCGGCAATGGCAGCCAGTCCACTCTCAGCTCCCTGTGGTCAGACCTGGGGCTAGCTGAAACAAACCTAGATACCGAGGTAAGGTAGCAGCCTGGCGATGGGGACATAGAAAGGTTTGCTGGAAGAGGGCGGTGCCCTGCAGGGGCTTTGAAGAATGAATAGGAGTTGGTCTCACAGGGAAGAGTATTCCAGCACAGGAAACAGCTCTTAGGGGATTGGGAGAACAGAGAAGTGTGCGAGAGTAATCAGGGACACTTTACATAACACTTTCCTGAGGACAAGATCACGTTCGCACCCCACCATGCTTGTTGGAGCCTTCAGGATTACCTTAAGAGGGAAGGAGGAGGACCATCCCATTTTACGGTTGAGAAAAATGAAGCACAGAGACGCTAAGACGTGTAACCGTAAGACTACAGAGCTGGTAAATGTAAGCCACAAAGCCAGGCCTAGATACTGCCTGCTTCTCCTGAAGGGGAAATTCTTATTAATAGAGGCGGACAAGGTTGCTTCTGATAGGCCTGCGGGAGCTGGGGGCGGTGGGGGAGGGAGCGGAGGGAGGGAGGGAACAATCTGATTGCCGGGAACTAAAAAGTGGAAGTAGTTGGTAGGGTGGGCAGACAAGCAAATCTGATTGGGCTGAAAGTAAGATATGGAAGTCTGATTGGGCTGAGAGTTAAGAGGAGTAGTTTAATTGACCAAGGCAGACTCTGATTGGCTGGAAAGTAGGTTATGGACGTCTGATTGGGTGAGAGTTAAGAGAGTAGTTTAATTGACTAAGGCAGACTCTGATTGGCTGAGGGGTTCGAGAGCAGCGTTTAGTTGAGGGAGGGGGAAGAGGGCAGAGCCTAGTCGGATGAAAAACAGGAGATTGGGATTTGATTGACTGAGGGATATAAAAGCATTTAATTGGCTGAGGTGTGGGAGGGTGGAATCTGATTGACTGGTGGAAACTCAGCATGAAGTTTCCCCGGGGGTGTTAGCAATGTCATTTCTGCTCTCCTTCACAAATCCCGTGTCTCTGGGCCCTGCTAGAAGGAGGTGGAGATTAATCCCCGAGGACTATGGGGAAATGGAGGCAGGTGTGTGTGGAGGAGGGGAGGGGGCTGGGTCACTCCAAGCAAAGGCCAGAGAGGACACTTCCCCAGCCATACCTGCTGAGAATCTTGTTCTCCACCTTCCATCACGCCTCCTCCAGAGTGACCACTAGGATTTATGCCCCAGAAGGGTGAGGTGTCACCCAGCCCCTCTATAATTCCCAGGGAGGAAGGAGGGGTCCTCCTCATTTCTTCCCCCTCCCCAGCAGCACCCCTTCTCCCCAATCCTCCCCCTTCCTAGGGAACCACACTCTCCATCTCTCTAGTTTCTGATGACAAGGACATTTTCTCCCTCCACGTGCCTGTCCAAAGGCATCTTCTTGCACCCACTGAGTTTTTTTGTTTTTTGTTTTGAGACGGAGTCTCGCTCTGTCACCAGGCTGGAGTGTGGTGGCATGATCTCGGCTCACTGCAACTTCTGCCTCCTGGGTTCAAACGATTCTTTTGCTTCAGCCTCCCGAGTAGCTGGAACTACAGTCGCACACCACCACGCCTAGCTAATTTTTGTATTTTTAGTAGAGACGGGGTTTCACCATGTTGGCCAGTATTGTCTCAATCTCTTGACCTTGTGATCCTCCCGCCTCGACCTCCCAAAGTGCTATTGCTATTGTCTTCCTCCTCCACCAGGAGCTTCTCTCCCCTCTCTTCCTCTACCCCTAATCTTCCTGTTTTACTGTCTTTATCTCTCTTCCTTCACCCTCCTCCTTCTCTTCTACTCACTCCATTAAAAACTCCAGCCTAGGCCATGCGCGGTGGCTGATGCCTGTAATCCTAACACTTTGGGAAGCTGAGGCTTGAGCCAAGGGCAACATAGTGGGACCCTCACCCTATCTCTACAAAAAAATTAAAAAATCAGCTGGGCGTGGGGGGGAGCGCCTGTAGTTTTAGCTACTTGGGAGGCTGAGACGGGAAGATCGCTTGAGCCCAGGAGGTCGAGGCTGCAGTGGACTATGATTGCACCACTGCACTCCAGCCTGGATGACAGAGTGAGACCCTATCTCAAAAACAACACAAAACCTCTAGTCTAAATGATGCCCAAGTGGAAAACCTTGGAGTTACATCCAGTCTGTCAGCAAATCCCATCAGCTCCACCTTTTATTAAACAAATCCCAAATTCTACTACCTTTCACAACTCTCAGTTCCTTCAGGGTTGGGTAGTGAGGCAGCAAGCTCTTGCTCTCCCTTTACTCTGTTCATGATATTGCAGCCAGAGGAAGCCTGTTAAAACCTCCTAGAGGATACCCCTTCTCTGCCTAGAACCCTGTATGGCTCCCACCTTCCTCAGAGTAATAACCTAAGCCCTCTCAGTGGTCCCCCAGGTCCTAGGCAACCTGTCCCGTCATTTCCCTGCATTTATCTCCTCCCAGTATATCCCTCACTCACTCTGCTCCAGCTTCACTGACCTCTTGACTGTTCTTTAAAGCATGGTCCAGCCTCAGGGCCTTTACACAGGCTGTGCCCTCTGCTTGGAATGCTTAAGATCTCTGTTCAAATATCACCTCCTCAGAGAGGGCTTCCACATCTCCTTACCTTGCTGGGTTTTGTTCCATAGCACGTATCACATAGAATATACACTTTTAATTTATGTGTTTCTGTTTATTCACTGCAGAGCAATGCCTGGCACTATATGCAAACTTGGCATTTGTTGAATGAATAAGTGCTGTGTGACAGCTGGGGCTGGGGACAAGGCAGAGAAAGAGAAAGATCCCTTTTACCTGCATGGAGTTTATAGCCCTATCCAGGGCTAAACAAATCATTCCAAAAGCCAGGTGCGGTGGCTCACGCCTGTAATTCCAGCACTTTGGGAGGCCGAGGAGGGTAGATCACCTGAGGTCAGGAGTTCGAGACGAACCTGATCAACACACTGAAACCCCATCTCTACTAAAAATACAAAATTATCTGGGTGTGGTGGCGTATCCCAGCTACTTGTGAGGCTGAGGCAGGAGAATCGCTTGAACTCGGGAGGTGGACGTTGCAGTGAGCCAAGATCACATATTGCACTCCAGCCTGGGCAGCAAGAGCAAGACTCTGTCTCAACAAAACAAAACAAAACACAACAAAACAAAACAAAACAAAACAAAAAAAATCATTCCAAGAGCAATTTTGCTGGGAACGAGGACACACAGGGGCTGTGGCTGGATTGAGTATGGGCTGGAACTGAGCCCAGTGACTGGGGAAGCCCTCAGAAAAAATGGCCTTAAGCAGGAGTTAGTTGGGTGGGTGAGAGGAAGATAATTCCAAGCAGAGGGAAGAGCATGTGCAAAGGATTTAAAGTTGGAGAGATGGTTTTGATGGGTTTGGCAAAAATGGTCCCAAATGGCTTGTGTGTGGATGGGGAGAAGGAAAGTGGCCAACACATGTTAGAAGGGGCCATTTAACACCCCACTCGCCTCTCTCTCCCTCCCTCCCTCCCTCTCCTTCCTTCCTCCCTCTCCTTCCTTCCTCCCTCTCTCCCTCCCTCCCTTCCTTCCTTCCTTCCTTCCTTCCTTCCTTCCTTCTTTCTTTCCTTCTTTCTTTCTTTCCTTTCTTTCTTTCCTTCCTTTCTTTTTCTCTCTTTCTTTTTTTCTCTCTCTCTCCCTCCTTCCTTCCTTCTCTCTCTCTCTCCTTTCTTTCTTTCTTCTTTTTTTTGAGACAGAATTTTGCTCTTGTTGCCCAAGCTGGAGTACAATGATCTCAGCTCACTACAACCTCTGCCTCCCAGGTTTAAGTGATTCTCCTGCCTCAGCCTCCCGAGTAGCTGGGATTACAGGTGCACGCCACTATGCCCGGATAATTTTTTGGTATTTTTAGTAGAAACGGGGTTTCACCATGTGAGCCAGGCTGGTCTTGAACTTCCGACCTCAGGTGATCCGCCTGCCTTGGTCTCCCAAAGTGCTGGGATTAGAGGGATGAACTGCCATGCCCGGCTGAATTGCTTTGTTTGAAATCTCTGATATCACCTGTTCTGTTTCCACTTTTCTGCCTCACTGTTTCTGTGTCCCAGGAGGCTGATGTATATGGACCACTCAATGACCTTCTTTGTCTTGTGGCTTCCAGTTGGGTTGAAACAACAGGGAGCTATAGCAGGCATTGGAGGGAGGGAGAAAAGTGAGGTTGGGGTATTTGTAACTCATCTTTCCATGCAGGCTGGCTGTGTCCCTCCACCAGAGGTTCAGAACTCTTGACAGGTGGACCTCTTTGCATAGCCCTGTCTGGTTCAGGTTCTAGCAACTTTAGTTCCTTGGCCCCAGGTCCTAGGGATGGTAACTAATTTCAGCTGTTACTAGCCCCATGGTGAGCTGCGCTATCCCTTTGAAAATAGTGCTTTTTATTAAATTCTCTTCAAATTACCCTACTTAAGTGTTCCGTCTGTTTCCTGCCAAGTTCTTTTTTATTTTTACTTTAATTTTTTTTTGAGATAGAGTCTTGCTCTGTCACCCAGGCTGGAGTGCAGTGGCGTGATCTCAACTCACTGCAAATTCCACCTCCCAGGTTCAGGTGATTCTCCTTCCTCAGCCTCCCGAATAGCTGGGACTACAGGTGTGCACCCCCATGCCCGGCTAATTTTTGTATTTTTAGTAGAGACAGGGTTTTACCATGTTGACGAGACTGGTCTTGAATTCCTGAGCTCGGGAGATCTGCCTGCCTTGGCCTCCCAAAGTGCTAGGATTACAGGTGTGAGCCACCATGCCTGGCCCTCTTTTGTTTTAAGAGACAGGGTCTCACTCGGTTGCTCAGACTGGAGCGAAGTGGTGCAATTGTAGCTCATTGAAACCTCAAACTCCTGGGCTCAAACAATCCTCCCACCTCAGCCTCCTGAGTAGCTGGGACTACAGGCAGGTACCACTACACCTGACTAATTTTTTATTTTTTATAATTTTATAAAAAATTATTTTTTGTAGAGATGGGGTCTGGCTATGTTGCTCAGGCCGGTCTCAAACTCCTGGACTGAAGCAATCCTCCTGCTTCGACCTCCCAATAATAATAACACATATAATTATTTATATATATTATTATATTATATTATATATTATTAT
>NW_016811267.1:465656-474477 GCF_001698545.2 Rhinopithecus bieti
AAACCCTGTCTCTACTAAAATACAAAATTAGCCGGGCGTGGTGGCGTGAGGCTGTAATCCCAGTTACTCAGGAGGCTGAGGCAGGATAATTGCTTGAACCCGGGAGGTGGAAGTTGCAGTGAGCCAAGATCGCGCCACTGCACTCCAGCCTGGGTGACAGAGCAAGACTCTGTCTCATTCAAAAAAAAAAAAAAGGCCAGGTGTGGTGGCTCATGCCTGTGATCCCAGCACTTTGGTAGGCCAAGGCAGGCGGATCACCTGAGGTCAGGGGTTTGAGACCAGCCTGGCCAACATGGCGAAATCCCGTCTCTACTAAAAATACAAAAATTAGCTGGGCATGGTGATGTGCGCCTGTAATCCCAGCCACTCGGGAGGCTGAGGCAGGAGAGTCGCTTGACCCCGGGAGGCGAAGTTTACAGTGAGCCAAGATTGTGCCACTGCACTCCAGCCTGGGCAACAGAGCGACAGAGGGAGACTCCATCTTAAAAAAAAAAAAAAGGTGGCTGTGATTCCCACTTCTACCCTCCCCTCCTCTTCTCTGCCCACCTCCCTCCTGAGTGATCTCACTGACCTACTGCCATGTCATCCACCGTCTTCCCAAGGCAGGTGATTCACAGATGCACTTCTCAGGAGGTGCCCTCATACTGAGCCCAGCCACCTCCTGGGTGTCTCCCTGAATGTCATCCCACGAGACTTTTAGACTGAAGGTTACCCATGATTTCCCAATCTTTTCTTAACACTGTCAACATTTGAGGCTGGATTATTCTTTGGGGGTGGGGGTGTTCTGTGCATTGCAGGATGTTGAATAGCATCTCTGGCCTTCACCCACCAGATGTCAGTTGCACCACCCCCAATTCTCCCACCCCTACCTCCACCCCCCACCCAGCAGTGTGATCTCCTGATGTTGCTAAACATTCCCTGGCGGAAAACTGTGCTCTGCTGGGATGGCCCCAATCAACTGCAAACTCAAACAGCTGATGTTTGTCCAGCCTGTGCTCTGTGCCAGGAGTGGGGCTGAACACCACCTCATCACGTGGGCTTCTCCTGTATTTTATCCATAGGGAGATGGAGGCTCAGAGCAGCCATGTGACTAGCGCAAGGCCACACATCCACGACGCCCACTCTTAGTGCTATCGACCCTTTCACTTACTCCTCTTTCCTGGTCTCCAGCTCTTTGAGAGCAGGGAAGGCAGGCAGATGCCTTCTTTTCCTTCTCTCTTTCCTAGAACCCCGTATTTAGCCAGTGGCCAACAGAGATGACCTCCGGGACCTCATCCTTAATCCCCTCCTGGGTCTCAGCTATCCCCACCCTTTGTCTCTGTCCCCTGCAGCCACTGCAGGGGTCCCTCTCAAACTTCACTCTATGTGAATCTTTGCATTTTCTAAAGTGCTAGTAAGTTCTGCCTTGGCCAGAATTATTGGCAAAACAAAATTCATATCCCTAAAAAATAGGCTTTAATGCTGTGTTATGAATTAAAAAATTAATAAAAATAAGCTCTTCCTCAGAAGTAAAAAAAAATTATAGATACATATAAATATAAATAATTATTTTTTAAAGTTCTAGGAGTTGGGAGAATGGCTTGAGCCCAGGAATTTGAGACTAGCCTGGACAACATAGTGAGACCCTATCTCTAAAAAAATGAAAAAAATATTAGCTGGGTGTGGTGGCATGTGTCTGTAGTCCCAACTACTCAGAAGGCTGAGGCAGGAGGATGGCTTGAGCCCAGGAGTCATCCCAGCCTGGATGATAGAATGAGACCAATCAACTAACAGGGGGCACCTCCCCTACTCAAGCGCCATCCATGGCTCCCCACTGCCCACCAGATCAAGACCCAGCCATTCAAACTGGCCTTCACAGTCAACTCCTGCATCCCTCCAGCCTCCACACCTCTCACACTCCAAGGCCAGGGAAAGCCACCTGCTAAGTCACACCCTCCAGTTTCTCTGTGCTTGAGTCCTACCCCCTCTTCTGCACTTGTTGAAATCCAACCTCTCCCTGCAGTCCCAGCTCAAATGTCACATCCTGCACGTCGCCTTCCCTGACCTCATGTCTGCCTCCTCCAAGCAGCAAAACTTCAATTACTTGTGTCTCCTCTTCTTCACCTGGAGACATGCCCCACACCTTCCACGCCCTCTTCCCAAGGGCCCAGCACCAAGTGAGAGAGTATTATTGGAAAAAAAGAGGGATAAGGAAGTCTTCTAAGTTTACCACCTGCTGGGGCAAGTGGAGATTCTTGTCTTCTCATCTGTCTGTCCACTTGCTGAGGTCAGCCACACATCCACCCACCGACCCAGGAGGACAGACACATCCAGAGGCGGAGCTGACTTTGTCTGGACACATTTGGAGCAGATGGGTGGCCAAGGACAACATCCTGGCCGGAGGATCAAGGTGTCTGGCAGTGGGTGGGGAGGAGTGGTGCGCGGGGAGCAGAACCAGTCTGGTGCTGCTTGTTGAGGCTGGAGGTCTTCCTGGAGGAAGAGGGTGTTGCAGGCTGCAGATCCTCCAGGGGTGGGTGCGGGGGAGAGGTTAGGCTCAGGATCCAGAGAGAGGGGAAGGGCTGGTTCCCAAGGGCTGGGGGAACCAGAGAATTCCTGAGGGCTCCAGAGGAGGCTTCTGGAGGGGTCAGTGGGGCCCCAGGGGTTGATGGTTTAGGGATCGCTGTCCAAGCTTGGGAGCAAACCTGGAAGTAAGGGCCATGGGGGGTGTTGGTGTGGGAGGAGTGTGGTCCAGAGCTGGACTTGGGCGCTAATGCGGCCCAGCAGCGGCAGGAGGGCGGGGAGCCTGATAGTTTGGGACTTATCGGTGTCCAAGTCTCTGTCTCTCTCCGTCTCTCCATCTCAGTCTCAGTCTCTTTCTCTTTATATCTCTCTCCACCCCTCCACATGCCTATTTCTTGTTCCCCTCTTTTCTGGGGGAAGCGCTGGCGTCCCCGCCCAGAGCCCTGCGGGGGCCCGGGGCGGGGTATCCGGCGGGGCGGACCCCTTGGCGCGGCCGGGCGGGGTTAAAGGGTTGGGCCGTGGGACGGCGCGGTCAGATCCCAGGTAGTGGCGCCGGTGGATCCGGATCGAGGGCAGGAGGCTAAGACCCGCGGGTGAGTGCGCGCGTGATGGGGGCTGTAACCCGAGCGCAGCCGCGACGCTGCTCTGCAACCCGAGGCTCGCGAGGTTTGGTGCTGGCCGGGCGAGGGCAAAGGTCTGCGCGCGGCGTCGGGGGGAGCGCAGCCAGCCACGGGGATCCCCCAGGACCCAGGACGGGGCTGCATGCCCGGGGCACTCGCGGGGAGAGGGGCACGTGGGTGTGTCCCCGACGTTTGCTGCATTTGTGCGGTTTTTTTTTCTTCTGTGTGCGCCTGGGAGTCCTAGGCGCATCCTTTTCTCTGGGTTTCTGTGATAGGGAGAGGGCCTCCAGAAGACCCCTCTCGTGGTCAGGACATCCCAGATGGGTCCAAGCCCCCCCCCCCCCCGGGACGCCTCTTTGGGGCTGAATGGGGATTCGCCGTGAGATTTCACCACTGTACGTTGTCTTGAAGGGGAGGCTGTACGTTCAACCAATGGGGTTAGGCGTGTGGTCCAACTGCTATCGGGGACCCTCTGCCCATCCACGCCAGACGCGGAGCCCCTCTATGAAAAGACGGTGTTTTTCTGGCGCCCAGAGTTGGCTCTGAGGGTTGTGTGAGGTCCTGGGGTTGGTCCCGGGTGATGTTCGTCTGATAGATGCTGAAAGGATGATGTTTTCTGGTCTCCTAGGGACCTGGCGCAGCCTGCGTATGCAGGGTGGCCGAGGCTGGCCACCTGAGGAGTCTCAGGCTGGAGAGGACCAGGCTCAGGGCATCTCACCTCGTTCATCTGCCCGCTCACCCCTAATGCATGCACTCATTGTGTGTCTCTCACCGCCCCGTAGGCAAAGGAGATGGCCAGGGCTAGCCCCGCACCCAAAATTCCTCCTACCCTGTGCCCCTTGCCCCACCCCTTATTTCTGGGTCCTGGAGTTGTGCCCAGCCAGGGTTGGCAGCATCAAACTCTTCCTTGAGTAACTCCAAACCCCAAAGAGGAGGAACCTCCCCAAATCTTCCCTACCACCCTCATTTCACAGGCAAGGAAACTGAGGGCCAGTGTCCAGTGGGAGACACCCAGTGTCCAGTGGGAGAGCTGGGATTTGAAAACAACAAGCCCTGTTTGACCCCAAAGTCCCGGGCCACTTTTCGACGTCCTGGGCATCACCAAATAGCCCAGCTTGGGTTTCTGAATGGTAACATTAACTCTGGCCTGGTGTCCGGTGGTGACCCAGGTTGGTATCTGCAGAGGGGCTTGGATGACTTGAGAGGCATTCAGGGAATGGGACCCATCTCTCCTTCCCTTCCTTCCTTCCTTCCTTCCTTCCTTCCTTCCTTCCTTCCTTCCTTCCTTCCTCCCTCCCTCCCTCCCTCCCTCCCTCCCTTCCTTCCTTCCTTCCTTGTTGAGACAGGGTCTCACTCTGTTGCCCAGGCAGGAGTACAGTGGCATAATCATAGCTCACTGCAGCCTCGACCTCCTGGGCTCTAGCAATCCTCCTACCTCAGCCTCCTGAGTATCTAGGACTACAGGCATGCACCACCACTCCTGTCTAATTTTTGTATTTTTAGTAGGGATGGGGTTTCACCATGTTGCCCAGGCTGGTCTTGAACTCTTGGGCTCAAGTGATCCACCTGCCTCAGCCTCCCAAAGTGCAGGGATTACAGGCATGAGCCACTGTGCCTGACTCATCTCTCCTTGTTGATAAACCTTGGACCTGATTCTCCAAACCCCAGATGGCCAGGTCACAATAATGAACATGATGGCAGCACCAACAGTAATGAGAGGTATCATTGATCAAAGGCTTACTGTGTGCCTGGAAGATTGCAGCCCCGTGAGGTGGGTAAATAGGGCTTCTGTCTTAATGGATGAAGAAATCGAGGCTCAGAGAGGTGCAGACACTCACCCGAGGTAACACAGCAAAGAGGCAGAGCTTTATAGAATCTTTTCTGAGGCTCATGTCCAGGTGTGGCCATACTTGGGATGGTGGGCAGAAACAATTACAGTCCTGCAATGGTCTAGATTATTAGGTTTTGAAACTTCTTTTTCTGCCAGGATCCCCTTTGGGCCAAGGAAATTTTTAGCAAAAGGTTTGAATATGATCAAAGCTGCGATAGGACTGTCTCCTTTACCCCATTTGCCAACTCGGCCCTGCCCTCATTAGTCATAAATGACTCTGAAGCTCTTTCTCAGAACCTTAGAAATTTAGAGTGCTGAGTGGAGACTCAAGACCTAGAAGCCAGACTGGGCACGGTGGCTCACACCTGTAATCCCAGCACTTTGGGAGGCTAAGGCTGGAGGATGATTTGAGCCCAGGAGTTTGAGACCAGCCTGGGGAATATAGGGATACCCTATATTAATTTTTTTTTTTTTTGAGATGGAGTTTTGCTCTTGTTGCCCAGGCTGGAGTGCAATGGCGCGATCTCGGCTCCCTGCAACCCCTGCCTCCCTGGTTCAAGCTATTCTCTTGCCTCAGCCTCCTGAGTAGCTGGGATTACAGGCATGTGCCACCACGCCCAGCTAATTTTGTATTTTTAGTAGAGATGGGTTTCTCCATGTTGGTCAGGCTGGTCTCGAACTCCCGACCTCAGGTGATCCTCCTGCCTTGGCCTCCCTAAGTGCTGGGATTACAGGTGTGAGCCACCGTGCCTGGCCCTTTATTAAATTTTTTAACAAAAGAATAAAAAAAATTAGCTGAGCATGGTGGCAGGCGCCTGTAGTCCCAGCTACTCAGGAGGCTGACGTGGGAGGATCACTCAAGCCCAGGAGGGGGAGGCTGCATTGAGCCAAGATCACACCACTGCACTCCAGCCTGAAGGACAGAGCAAGACCCTGTCTAAAAAACAACAACAACAAAAAACCCCCAAAAAAACAAATAACAACAACAAAACAACTTAGAAGGCCCCTCTCAGCTCCGGCCTTCTGCGGTCTGGCACTTTGGGGGAATGTATGAGTCTCTGGGGTAAGCCAGCCCTCTGATGTTGAGGAAGTCAAGGTGGTGCCATGAATCAGTGTGGATGGGAGCAGGCTGCCTTGACTAAAGGCTTGGAGTGAAAAGGAGGGCTGGGATGTAGGGTGATGGGGCCAGCGTTGGGGTGCTCTTCTGTCAGGCTCCCGGCTGGTCCCAGCCCCTGCAGTTCAAGAAGAGGCACGTATCTGATACCTGGCGTCGGCCTGGGTCCATGCCCTGCATTCCTTCTTGGGAGCCCACACACCTTGTATAACAAGTCCTTAGCTGGTGAATGGCTGGGCCAACCTGACAAACCGGCGCACCCTAGGCGTGGGCCGGGACACAGAGTCAGTCACTGGCTTTCACCACCGCCAGATCATGCGGGCCCCGGCAGGGCAGGGCCACCTCTGCCAAGGCTGGCCTGCTGGATGAGATCGGGGGCTGGTGTAGGTAGGGAGTGGGCGTGGCAGCTGCCCACAGCATTCTGAGGGTGCCACCTTTGAACTGCTCTCACTTCTATCAAATAGCAATAATAGGAGTAGTCATCATGGCTAACATTTTGTGAGCTACGTGACAAGGCCTTTCCCTACCTCATTTCACTGAGCCGTCCTAAACAACCTTAGGGGTTAGGTCCTGTTACTATCAACCCATTTCACAGATTGGCAAAGGGAGGCTGATGGCAGGGACTGGGTTCACCCAAGGCTGCTAACAACCTAGGGAAGAGGAGAGCTGAGATTTGAACCCAGGCCTGTTGGAGTCAAAAGTGCACATTAAATTAAATTAATTTATGTTTTGAGATAGGTCTTACTCTGTCCCCCAGGCTGGAGTGCAGTGGTGTGATTTTGGCTCATTGCAACCTCCGCCTCAGCCTCCCAAGTGGCTGGGGCTACGGGCATCCACCACCATGCCCAGCTAATTTTTTTGTTTTTGGGAGAGACAGGGTTTCATCATGTTGCCCAGGTTGGTCTTGAATTCTGACCTCAAGTGATCCTCCCTCCTCGGCCTCCCAAAGTGCTGGGATTACATGCATGAGCCACCGTGCCTGGCCTGATTTTTTTGTTTTTTAGTAGAGATGGAGTCTCACTATGTTGCACAGGCTGGTCTCAAACTCCTTGGTTCAAGTGATCCTCCCATCTTGGCCTCCCAAAGTGCTGGGATTATGGGCATGAGCCACTTCACCCGGCTGATACCTTTCCTCCATTAACTAACTCCATAGTTTACATTAGGATTCACTCTTTGTGTTGTGCAGTAAACTAATGAATTTTTATAATTGATTAAATTTTTTTGAATGGGTGACATGTGCTCATGGTATAGGAAACCAAAAGGACTAGAAAAAGTGGACAGTAGACTTAAGTTTCCCTTCCACCCTTGCCCTGAGTTCCTTCAGGCCCTCTCCAGAGGCTGCCACCATTTCTCCTGGGTCCTCAAAGCTTTCTCTCTCTCTTTTTTTTTTTTTCTTTTCTTTTCTTTTTTTTTTTTTAGGATTACCATTTATTGGTAACAAACATTAAGTTTTACTTACATACCATGGGGAGAAAAATTCCAGCGTGAACAATGAATGGAGGCAGTACTTAACTCGCAGGGGTACCAGGCTTTCCATACGGACCACACACAGAGCCTCAGTGCACACACTTCTTTTTTCGTTTTTATTTTTTTGAGATGGAATCTCTCTCTGTCACCCAGGCTGGAGTGCAGTGGCACGATCTTGGCTCACTGCAACCTCCGCCTCCTGAGTTCAAGCGATTCTCCTGCCTCAGCCTCCCGAGTAGCTAGGACCACAGCACACACTGCCAAGCCCATCTAATTTTTTGTATTTTAGTAGAGATGGGATTTCACCATGTTGTCCAGGCTGGTCGCGAACTCCTGAGCTCAGGCAATCCGCCCCACTTGGGTCTCCCAAAGTGCTGGGATTACAGGTGTGAGCCACCATGCCCGGCCCAGTGCACACACTTCTGTGTACAGTAACACAGCATCAAAAGCAACACAGCTATATAGAGAAACATAGGTCATTTTTTTTAGCCCTAATGGAGATGTAATTAACAGTATCGAGCACTCTGGAAAATCAGCCTGCAGGTTTATGTGAACTACATGGCAATCATATCCTGTATTGTAGTGAAAGCTAAGTGCTCAAGAGTCGTATGCATAGATACACGATTTTTAAAAATAATATTTAAAATGGAGATCAAAGTTCATTTAAGTCCTATTTGCATTAACAAAATGAAAATAAAATAAAATGGAACCAAATGATCATCTAAAGTTTTAAATTCCTAAATTGTCCAATTTGTACAACTGTGGGAAACTTATTCAAGATTTTTGAAAGTCCAGGACTGTTTCAGCTGAACCAGAGGGCACACAATTTGCATCACTGAAATGGTCCTCAGTTAGTCAATGAAATAAAAATGTCTAACCACATACACGTGGTTACGATCTTTGTTGATTAGATTATTGATAAAGTCAGTTTCAGGGAAGTTTCCAAACTATGCAATATAACTAGATACAGATGAGAAACTCTCAAATTAAAATTTTATATAGTGTCATTGGGCACGGTGACTCACGCCTGTAATCCCAGCACTTTGGGAGGCTGAGGCGGGTGGATCACGAGGTCAGGAGTTCAAGACCAGCCTGGCCAAGATGGTGAAACCCCGTCTCTACTAAAAATACAAAAACTAACTGGGTGTGGTGGCGCATGCCTGTAATCCCAACTACTCTGGAGGCTGAGGCAGACAATTGCTTGAACCTGGGAGGCGGAGGTTGCAGTGAGCCAAGACTGTGCCATTGCACTCCAGCCTGGGTGACAGAGCGAGACTCTGTCAAAAAAAA
>NW_016811267.1:476586-479492 GCF_001698545.2 Rhinopithecus bieti
TCTTCTTCTTCTTCTTATTATTATTATTATTATTATTATTATTATTATTTTTGAGACAGAGTCTCACTCTGTCACCCAGGCTGGAGTGCAGATTGGGTGATCTCGGCTCACTGCAACCTCCGCCCTCAGAGTTCCAGTGGTTCTCCTGCCTCAGCCTCCCGAGTAGCTGGGATTACAGGTGCCTGCCACTGTGCCTGGCTAATTTTTTGTATTTTTAGTAGAGATGGGGGTTTCACCATCTTGGCCAGGCTGGTCTTGAACTCCTGACCTCGTGATCAGCCCGTCTTGGCCTCCCAAAGTGCTGGGATTACAGGCGTGAGCCACTGCACCCGGCCTGGCTGTGCTCCTTCTGAAGGCTCTGGGGGAGGGTCTCTTCCTTGCCTCTTTCAGCTTCTGGTGGTTCCTTGGCTTGTGGACGCATCACTTGAATCTCTGCCTCCATCCTCACCATCCTCACATGGCCTTCTTCTCTTCTGCATGTCAAATCTCCCTCTGCCTTTTTTTTTCTGAGACAAGGTTTCACTCTGTCACCTAAGCTGGAGTGCAGGGGTGTGGTCTTGGTGCACTGCAACCTCTGCCTTCCAGGTTCAAGCGATTCTTCTGCCTCAGCCTTCTGAGTAGCTGGGACTACAGGCACCTGCCACCATGCCCGGCTAATTTTTATATTTTTAGTACAGATGGGGTTTCGCCATGTTGGCCAAGCTGGTCTCGAATTCCTGAGCTCAAGTGATCTGCCCACCTCAGCCTCCCAAAGTGCTGGGATTAAAGGCATGAGCCACCATGCCCAGCCTGCTTCTTTCTTATAAGGGTTGCATTTAAGTCTCTCCTGGAGAATGTAGGATCATCTCCCCAGATCAAGATTCTTAATTTGGCCAAGTGCGGTGACTCACGCCTGTAATCCCAGCATTTTGGGAGCCTGAGGCAGGAGGATCACTCGAGGCCAGCAGTTCGAGGCCAGCCTGGGCAACAATAGTGAGACCCCATCTCTACAAAAATTAAAAATATTAGTTGGAGTGATGGCACATGCCTGTAGTCCCAGCTACTCAGGAGGCTGAGGCAGGAGGACCACTTGAGTCCAGGAGGTTGAGGCTGCAGTGAGCTGTGTTTTTGTGTCACTGCACTCCAGCCTGGCCGACAGAGCGAGACCCTGTCTCAAAAAAACAAAAAAATCCTTAACTTATTTGCATCTGTAAAGAAGACTCTGGCATATAAAGTCACATTCACAGGTTCTAAAGATTAGGAAATAGTATCTTTCGCGGGGTTATGATTCAATCTCTACCCTCGCTCCACTTGTCCTCCTTCATGACATGTGTACTTATATCGCATTGCATTGTGTCTGTAATTGGTCTGCTTTCTCAAGAGCCAGGGCCATGTCTGTCTTGCTCACCATCATATCTTCAGTGCCTAGAACTGAGCTAGACACATCGCTAGGGCTCAGAAAGTATTTGCCCACTGCATGCTAAAGAAATGTCTGTAAGA
This sequence comes from Rhinopithecus bieti, assembly GCF_001698545.2. Lineage (NCBI taxonomy): Eukaryota > Metazoa > Chordata > Mammalia > Primates > Cercopithecidae > Rhinopithecus > Rhinopithecus bieti. The sequence continues at coordinate 478,066 of NW_016811267.1, forward strand.
GAGCTTAATGTGCCGGATGTGGTGGCTCACGCTTGTAATCCCAGCACTTTGGGAAGCCAAGACAGGTGGATCACCTGAGGTCAAGAGTTCAAGACCAGCCTGGCCAATGTGGTGAAACCCTGTCTCTACTAAAAAATATAAAAATTAGCCGGGCATGGTGGTGCGCGCCTATAATCCCAGTTACTTGGGAGGCTGAGGCAGGAGAATTGCTTGAACCCGGGAGGTGGGTGTTGCAGTGAGCCAGGATCACACTCCTGTACTCCAGCCTGGGCTACGGTGCGAGACTGCATCTCAAAAAGAAAAAAGAAAATGAAAACAGCACTTAGTGAAAAGTTCTAATTAGTAGTAATTATCACTAGCTGGCTTCACCAGCATTGCTAGAGATAATCATTACCCATCATTAAACTGGTATGGAAAGAAATACCACTGCCAGGCGCGGTGGCTCACTCCTCTAATCCCAGGACTTTGGGAGGTGGAGATGGGAGAAATGCTTAAGGCCAGGAGTTCAAGACCAGCCTGGGCAATATAGTGAGACCCCCCCCCATCTCTACAAAAAATTAAAAAAGTTAGCTGGGCATGGTGGTACATGCCTGTAGTTCTAGCTACTCTCAGGAGGCTGAGGTGGAAGGATCCCTTGAACCGAGGAGTTCAAGGCTGCAGTGGGTTATGATCGTATCACTGCACTCCAGCCTGAGCAACAGAGCAAGACCCTGTCTCAAAAGAAGAAAAGGGAAATAAATACTCACAGTTGCTTCCTATGGAGCAGGTTACCTGGAGTTGCCTGTGTGAGAAGCAGCCCAGTTGCACATTAGCATCTCGAGTTTGGAGCTTCTGCCTGGGACCTGTGACTTGGAGTTCCTTGTACTTCCATTTGGGAAGCTGCTTCCTCCTCATCCCTATCCCTACTCTGGGCTTTCCAAAGGAAATATCACTTACACCAGCTGGTCTGTATTTTTTTCAGAGATGAGTTCTAGCTGTGTTGCCCAGGCTGGAGTGCAGGGTCTGTTCACAGGTGTGAACATAGAGCACTATAGCCTCCAACTCTTGGGCTCAAGTAATCCTTCTGCCTCCGCCTCTTTAGCAGCTGGGATTACAGGTGCTGCCACAGTGACTCGTTTTGTGTTTTTAAAATTTTTAGGCCGGGCGCGGTGGCTCAAGCCTGTAATCCCAGCACTTTGGGAGGCCGAGACGGGCGGATCATGAGGTCAGGAGATCGAGACCATCCTGGCTAACATGGTGAAACCCCATCTCTACTAAAAATACAAAAAAACTAGCTGGGTGAGGTGGCGGGCGCCTGTAGTCCCAGCTACCCAGGAGGCTGAGGCAGGAGAATGGTGTAAACCCGGGAGGCTGAGCTTGCAGTGAGCTGAGATCTGGCCACTGCACTCCAGCCTGGGTGACAGAGCGAGACTCAGTCTCACAAAAAA
>NW_016811267.1:480555-501618 GCF_001698545.2 Rhinopithecus bieti
CTTCTGCCTCCAGGGCTCAAGCAATTCTCCTGCCTCAGCCTTCTGAGTAGCTGGGATTCAGATGTGTGCCGCCATATCCAGCTAATGTTTGTATTTTTAAAATTTTTATTATTATTATTATTATTATAATTATTTATTTATTTATTTTTTTGAGACGGAGTCTCGCTCTGCACCCACTGGGTGCAGTGGCTGGATCTCAGCTCACTGCAAGCTCAGCCTCCCAGGTTTATGCCATTCTCCTGCCTCAGCCTCCCGAGTAGCTGGGACTACAGGCGCCCGCCACCCCACCCGGCTAGTTTTTTTGTATTTTTTTAGTAGAGATGGGGTTTCACCATGTTAGCCAGGATGGTCTTGATCTCCTGACCTCGTGATCCACCCGTCTCGGCCTCCCAAAGTGCTGGGATTACAGGCTTAAGCCACCGCGCCCGGCCTTTTTAATTTTAATTTTTATTTTTTTGAGACAGAATCTTGCTCTGTCACCCAGGCTGGAGTGCAGTGGTGCCAATCTCAGCTCACAGCAACCTCCGCTTCCTAGGTTCCAGTGATTCTCCTGCCTCAGCCTCCCAAGTAGCTGGGACTACAGGCACCCGCCACCATGTCCGGCTAATTTTTGTATTTTTAGTAGAGATGGAGTTTCACCATGTTGTCCAGGCTGGTCTTGAACTTCTGACCTCAAGTGATCTGCCCGCCTCGGTCTCCCAAAATGTTGGGATTACATCCCTGAGCCACTTCACCCAGCCAAGAAATTTCAATTCTGTGTGGAAAATGTGGTTTGGCGTTGGCTTTCAGAAGAGCTTAGCGAGGACTGGTGTGGTGGCTCATGCTTGTAATCTCAGCACTTAGGGAGGCCGAGGCAAATGGATCACTTGAGATCAGGAGTTCAAGATCAGCCTGAACAACATGGTGAAACCCTATCTCTACTAAAAATACAAAAAATTAGCTGGGAGTGGTGACGGGCACCTGTAATCCCAGCTACTCGGGAGGCTGAGGCAGGAGAATCACTTGAACCCAGGAGGCGGAGGTTGCAGTGAGCCAAGTTCTTCCCTTTGCACTCTAGCCTGGGTAATAGAGTGAGACTCTGCCTCAAAAAGAAAAAAAAAAAAAGAAAAGAGAGCTAAGCTAGTCTGAACCCTTAGTGGAGGGCACTATTGGCAGGGGTGGGTGGGGCTGAGGGTTCAGGGGAGCACCTGGAGTACACACCTTTAGCTGTGATGCCTGAGGAGATAGCCGTACAGAGGGAAGAACCCTCAGTCATTGGTACTGGGGGGAAGGAAAGAAGAGAAGAGGACCCAGTCATTTTCAGGAATCTCCTTGGGGTGATCTGAGATTCTTGGTCCCTCAAAGTGACGGTGATTGAGGGTGGCCCTTGGCAGGGCCTTGGGGGAATCCCTGCCGGCTTCTGTCTCCATTGAGTTTGAGAAATTGAGCCGGGATTTAGCTTCTTCATCTGGAAAATGGAGTGAATGATAATACCTACCTCTGAGGACTGGTGTATGATTCTGTGTTGGTCCATTCTCTCATTACTATAAAGAAAAGAGGTGTCATTGGGCTCATGGTTCTGCAGGCTGGATGGGAAGCATGATTCTGGCATCTGCTCAGCTTCTCAGGAGGCTTGAGGAAACTTACAATCATGGCAGGAGGCAGAATAGGAGTAGCTGCATCACTTGGCTGGTGCAGGAGTAAGAGTGAGGGACACAGGAGGTGTTGCACACATTTTTTTTTTTTTGAAACAGACTCTTGCTCTGTTGCCCAGGCTGGAGTGCAATGGTGCAATCTCGGCTCACTGCAATGTCTGCCTCCCAGGTACAAGCGATTCTCCTGTCTCAGCCCCCCGAATAGCTGGGATTACAGGCACCTGCCACCATGCCTGGCTAATTTTTTGTATTTTTAGTAGAGACAGGGTTTCACCATGTTGGCCAGGCTACTGTCAAACTCATGACCTCAAGTGATCTGCCTGCCTCAACCTCCCAAAGTGCTAGGATTATAGGCTTGAGCCACCGCGCCTGGCCGGTGCTGCATACTTTTAAACAACGAGATTCCAGGCTGGGAGGGGTGGCTCATGCCTGTAATCCCAGCACTTTGGGAGGCCAAGGCGGGCAGATCGCTTGAGGTCAGGAGTTTGAGACCAGCCTGGCCAACATGGCGATACCCCGTCTCTACCAAAATATATTTTAAAAACTAGCTGGATATGGTGGTGCATGCCTGTAATCCCAGCTACATGGAAGGCTGAGATGGGAGAATTGCTTGAACCCAGGAGGCGGAGGCTGCAGTGAGCCGAGATTGCACCACTGCACTCCAGCTTGGGCAACAAGAGCAGCACCCTGTCATCTCCAAACAAAAAAACAAAATACCCACAACAAGATCCCATGAGAACTCACTCACTATCTAGAAGACCTCACCAAGGGGATGGTGCTAAACCATTAATGAGAAACCACCCCTATGATCCAATCACCTCCCACTAGACCCCATCTCCAACACTGGGGATTCCAGTTCAACATGAGGTTTGGGTGGGGACACAGATCCAAACTGTATCAGATTCCCTGAGATGAGGCTGGTACTGACTGGAGCATGGTGGTGCATGGAGCATGGTGGTGCATGGCGCATGGCAAGCCTTTCCTGCCTGCTCACTGTTTCATTCATATTATGGTTACCTACTCGCTTTGTTTTGGTTCCTTAGGTGCTGGCCCTAAAGCAAGGATCTGAGTGCAAGTAATTTTTTTGGGAAGTGATCGCAGAAAATACCAGCAAGGAAGAAGAAAGTGAACCCAAAAGAATTGAAAACAGGTACTCAGACAAATAAATGTACACACATGTTCAGAGTAGCATATTTCATAATAGCCAAAAGGTGGAAACAGCCCAAATGTTCATCCACAGATGAATGAGTAAAGAAAATGTGGGGCCAGATGTGGTGGCACGCACCTGTTGTCCCAGCTACCTGGGAGGCTGAGACAGGAGGATCACATGAGCCTGGAAGGTCAAGGCTGGAGCGAGCTGTGATCATGCCACTGCACTCCAGCCTAAGTGACAGAACCAGACCCTGTCTCAAAAGAAAAAAAAAAAAAAAGGAAATGTGGAATATCCATACAATGGAATATTACTCAGCAGTACAAGGAATTAAGCTCTGATCGATGGTACAATGTGGATGAACCTCGAAAAGAGGATGCCGAGTGAAGGAAGCCAAACACAAAAGGCCGCATAGAATTTAATAGATTTATATGAAATATCCAGAATACTTAAATCCATAGAGACAGAAAGCAGATTAGTGGTGCCAGGGACTCCAGGGAGGGACAATGGGAAGTGGCTACTAACAGGTATGGGGTTTTGTTTTGGGATAATGAAAATGTTCTGAAACTAGCTGGGTGAGGTAGCTCACACCTTTAATCCCAGCACTTTGGGAGGCCAAGGCGGGAGGATCGCTTGAGCCCAGGAGTTCGAGACCAGCCTAGGCAACACGGCAAAACCCTGTCTCTACAAAAAAATACAAAAATTAGCTGGGCCTGGTGGCATGCACCTGTAGTCCCAGCTACTTGGGAAACTGAAGTGGGAGGATTGCTTGAGCTGGGGAGGTTAAGGCTGCAGTGAGCCATGATTGTGCCACTGCACACTCCAGCCTGGGTGACAGAGGAGACCTTCTTTCGAAAAAAAAAGAAAGAAAGAAAGAAGTCCTGAAATTAGAGGGAGGTGGTAGCTGCATGATATGTAAATGTACTGAATGCCACTGAATTATTCCCTTTAAAATGATTAATTTTGTGTTATGCGAATCTCATCTCGACTGAAAAAAAAGATGAAGAAAAAGGGGGAAAGGACGTGGCCAATAGGGAGTTTCCACTGTGGGCAGCTGGAGTTTAATCTCATTGGGGAAGCCTAGAGTGAGTGTGGAACCTATATCTCAGGGTCATTGCACCTAAGGGGTGAGGGAGCTGGGGTATTTATCCACCAATGAGCCTCAGTCATTGGTTGAGAGCTGCTCCTTTGGGAGGGGGGTCTTGGTTTCCCAGGCTGCACATGGGCAGAGAATGCCCTATGGTAGAGAAGTCAAGATCGTGACCTTGCAAAAGTCAAGGCTAAGAGCATACGAGCAGGGCCCTGAGTGCATCTGGCTGGAGTGCATCTGTCCAGCTGGCTGGAGGTCATGGCTGGGGAATGAAGAGGTATCCTTGGTGTCTGGAACTCACGTGTGCTGGGAACTTGCTGTGCACTAGGCACACCATGCCTGACCCCACGGGTCATCATCTTGTGCATGGCACCGATCCCCTGACCCTGTGTGTCCCCAGGATGCTGCCCATCACAGACCACCTGCTACACCTCCTGGGGCTGGAGAAGACGACGTTCCGCATATACGCAGTGTCCACCCTTCTCCTCTTCCTGCTCTTCTTCCTGTTCCGCCTGCTGCTGCGGTTCCTGAGGCTCTGCCGGAGCTTCTACATCACCTGCCGCCGGCTGCGCTGCTTCCCCCAGCCTCCCCGGCGCAACTGGCTGCTGGGCCACCTGGGCATGGTAAGTGTGGCCAGGCAGGACTGGGCTGGGCTGGGCAGGTGCAGGGTAATAGGTAAGGATGGTGGGCCTGCTGGCTTCCCACAGCCTCCCAAGAATCTGGTTGGGGCTAGCAGCAGATTTATATGATGGGGTATGAGGCTGAGGCTCAGAGAGGGCAAGCAGTTTATCCAAGGTCACACAGTTGGGAGGAGGCAGAACTAACTTTAAAGATGAATTATTTTGGGAGGCTGAGGTGGGAGGATTGCTTGAGGCCAGGAGTTTGAGACCAGCTTGGAAAACATAGTGAGACCCCGTCTCTACAAAAAATACAAAAATTAGATGGGTGTGGTGGTACACGATTGTAGTCTCAGCCACTTGGGAGACTGAGGTAGGAGGATTGCTTGAGCTTAGGAGTTTGACACTAGCCTGGGCAACACAGTGAGAACCCATCTCTATAAGAAAAACTACAAAAATTAGCTGAGTGCACTAGTACACACCTGTAGTCCCAGCTACATGGGAGGCCAAGGCAGGAGGATTGTTTGAGCCTGAAAGTTTGAGGCTGCAGTGAGCTATGATTGCGCCACTGCATTCTAGCCTGGGTGACCTAGTGAGACCCTGTCTCTCTAAGAAGAAAAAAAAAAAAAAAAAAGAACTCTCTCTATAATTTTATAGTTATCACTGTAGCAACAGGTATCTTTACCTTTGGAGTTTGGAATCCCAGGGTAGGGATGGAGGTGGGGAGGGGAACACATCCTATTCTCAATGTGGTTCCACTGTTCTCCCTTGAGTGCTGTGGTCCCAGGTCTCTTATCCCTTTATTGCATTGAATTTTTTTTTTTTTTTTTTTTTTTGAGACAGAGTCTTGCTATGTTGCCTAGGCTGATCTTGAACTCCTAAGCTCAAGCAATCCTTTGGCCTCAGCCTGCTGAGTCCTTTTTAATTTTGCAGATATGTGCCAAGTATTTTTCCAAAAAAATATTAACTCATTCAGTTCTCTTGACAATTCTAGGAAGTAGGTCCCTTGACTAGCCCCATTTTGCATGGAAGATTACTGAGGCACAGAGAGGTTAAGTAGCTGACCTTAGGTCACACAGCTTGTAAGTGGCAGAGCTGAGGTTCAAACCCAGCCTGTCAAGCTTCAGCCTCCTTGCTCTCAATTCTACCCTCTGATGCCTCTAGTTTCTGTAGTTAGTTTCTAGATGAGATAGGTTGGACTTTTCCTTTTTCTTTTTTTTTTTTTGAGACAGGGTCTTTCTCTGTCACCTAGGCAGGAGTGCAGTGGTACAATCATGGCTCACTGCAGCCTCCACCTCCTGGGCTCAAGGGATCCTCCTGCCTCAGCTTCCCAAGTAACTGTGACTGCAAGCCTGTAAGCCCATGCCCCCACACCTGGCTAATTTTTGTATTTTTAGTAGAGACAGGGTTTCACCATGTTGTCCAGGCTAATCGCAAACTCCTAACATCACGTGAACCACTGTGCTTGGCCTCCTTGTTTTTAGTTCTACTCTCTGATGCCTCTACTTTCTGGATGAGATAGGCTGGACTTTCCCTTTTAGACTTTTCTCCTTCATTTCTTCCATCCCTTACCCCTGCTCAGGCCTTATCCTCTTCTGATGGTCCATGGTCCAGCCTCCTCCTTGAGTTCCTACCTCCAGTTTCATCCCTTTAGTCCATCTCCCATCCTGGCTCCAGAGGGATTCTTGGATCCAACCACATCCCTGCCCCTGCTCACACACCCTCCATGGCTCCCTATTGCCATTCAGAAAAAGGCTGGTGTTCAAGGCCCTTTTGGCTCCAACCTCCATCCTCCTCACTTGTTCCACCATCCCTCCCTAGCTCCATAAAATCACTTCCCACTCCTGTAACAAGGCTCCCACCTCCAAGGCCTTTGCCAAAACTACTCTGTCCAGGTATCTTTCTCTGCTAGATCACCTTCTACTCATTTTTCATGCCCCATCTCCAATGCCCTTACTCTAGAAAACCCTCTCTGGATTTGATGGTTGTCCTAGAGGGAGTTGCCAGGTTCTAGTGCCTGAAGGAGTCGGTCAGGGCCAGCTCTAAAACACAGCCTTGACATTGTACGTCCAACCCAGCTCCTGGGCCCACGGGGGCTGGGTGAGGCTGCAGTTGAGGCTTGGGTGTGGACACAATCAGGGCTGAGCCTGACGGAGAAGGAGACACAGGAGCTAGAAAGGGGTCATTTGTTGCTTTACTCATTTGGCAATTGCTGAACCTTATCACCGGCTAGGCACTGGGTTAGGCTCCTTTGTATCTGAGCTCTTCTCTAATTCTCACAGCCTGTGAAGTAGGGATGGATGTGTCCTGTTTCATGGATTCATACTTTTATAGATTTGAGCACAGAGAGGTTAAGTGTCTTGCTCAAAGTCACACAGCACCTGAGGTTGGGTTTGAACTTGGATTTTTCTGACGTTGAGCCTGAAGCTTTCCTGCCTCATACAACAGGTGAGGAAGTGCAGTTTTGTAGCTAGGTGGCCTGGGTTCAGGTACTAGCTTGGCAGATGATGCCAAAGCTTGCCCATATTCCTCTCAACCCATTTTTGGATGCAGTGGCCTGACGTCCAGCTGCCAGCTCCTGCGTTCTAGGGGCTGTCTCTGGTGGCTGGAGCCCATTCTGCAGGTGAAATAAAGGCTGGGCACAGTGACTCACACCTGCGATCCTAGCATATCGGGAGGCCAGGGCAAGAGAATTGCTTGAGCCTGGGAGTTTGAGACCGGCTTGGGCAACATAGCAAGACCCAGTTTTTACAAAAAATTTTAAAATTAGCCGGGCTTGGTGGTGCATGCCTAGAGTCCCAGTGCCTGTTCTGCCACTGTTTGTTCTGTGAGCTTGGGAATTAACGCCCCCAGGAGTGACCCTCAGCCAGTGACTGATGGGCATTGGTACATAAATACCCCAGCTCCCTCGCCCTCAGGTGGGATGACTCTGAGATGCAATGTGCTACTCTGTCCTCCAAAGCTCCCCAGTGGGACTGAGCCCTGGTTGCCCTTGGTGGTAATTTCCTTGACAACTCATTGTTTACAGGTGGTCTTCTTTCCCTCTCTCACTACCCATGTTTTTGGGGATCATCCCCCAAATAAACTACCTGCCCTCGAACCATTGTCTCAGGACTTCCTTCTGGGGGAACCTAAACCAGAACAGTCACCTACTTAACTTGTAACTTCAGAAAAACCATTCGACCTTGCTGAGTCGAAGCTCACTGCAGCCTCGACTTCCCAAGCTCAGGTGGTTCTCCTGCCTCAGCCTCTTGAGTAGCTGTGATTACAGGCATGTTTTTTTTGAGATGGAGTTTTGCTCTTGTCGCCCAGGCTGGAGAGCAATGGCATGATCTCGGCTCACTGCCACCTCCGCCTCCTGGGTTCAAGCGATTCTCCTGTCTCAGTCTCCTGAGTAGCTGGGATTATAGGCGCCTGCCACCAAGCCCAGCTAATTTTAGTATTTTTAGTAGAGAAGGTGTTTCACCATGCTGTCCAGCCTGGTCTCGAACTCCTGACCTCAGGTGATCTGCTTGCCTTGGCCTCCCAAAGTGCTGGGATCACAGATGTGAGCCACTACATTTGGCTACTATTTTTAGCTATTGAACATCGGCCAGCGTCAGGCCCGTGCTGGGGCTCTTGCTCTGTTATTTTTTTTTTTTTTTTTTTTTTTTTGAGACGGAGTCTCGCTCTGTTGCCCAGGCTGGAGTGCAGTGGCCGGATCTCAGCTCACTGCAAGCTCTGCCTCCTGGGTTCACGCCATTCTCCTGCCTCAGCCTCCTGAGTAGCTGGGACTACAGGCGCCGCCACCTTGCCCGGCTAGTTTTTTGTATTTTTTTTAGTAGAGACGGGGTTTCACCGTGTTAGCCAGGATGGTCTTGATCTCCTGACCTCGCGATCTGCCCGTCTCGGCCTCCCAAAGTGCTGGGATTACAGGCTTGAGCCACCGCGCCCGGCCACTTTGTTATTTCATGAATCCTTTCTACTGCCCTCAGAGGGAGAGTTGATTCTTCTCCATTTTTTCAGTGAGGAAATGGAGGCCTAGGGAGGTGCAGCCAGCTGCCTAAAATCATCATGTAGCACTATTGGCTTGTTTTGAGACTACAGGAGGTGGCAGGAGGAAGGCAGTGGGGGAAGCTGGGGCTGGGTACCTCCTCATTGCTCCTCCCTTACCTCTTGCAGTACCTTCCAAATGAGGCGGGCCTCCAAGATGAGAAGAAGGTACTAGACAACATGCACCATATACTCTTGGTGTGGATGGGACCTGTCCTGCCGCTCTTGGTTCTGGTGCACCCTGATTACATCAAGCCCATTTTGGGAGCCTCAGGTAGGTGCACTGGGCCTCTGAGCTATGTGTGAGTCCTCAACTCCCAGAGCCTATCTGAGATTTTAGACAGGTGGAATATCCAGAGGAAGGGTCATTTGAATAGGGCTTTGAAGGATGAATAAGAGTTCACCAAAGCAAGAATGGCAATCTAGATTGTGAGAACGGTATGGGCAAAGATGTGACAATGACTAAGAGTTCCAGGAACTTCGAGGGAATGTCCATCCATCTGGCAGTCAGAGCCAAGCATGTTCGGATAGGCAGTTGTTCCCTATGGTTTTGTTAAGTAAGTGTTACTCAATCCCTGGCCATGGCACTCCCATCATTTGGTTCTGACATTCCCATTATGGCCAGGACTCTTGGTGACTCAGCCTGCAGCCTGTTGTCATCACTTGGGCTGACTCTGACTGGCAGGGAGGGAGATGTGGAAGAATTGCTTGTTCCTTGTGCAGTCCACACCTATCCCAAGATGTGAGACTCCCAAGTGTGCTTGGCAAGCTCTTGCTCAGCCTTTGACACCCAGCTCCAATGGCCGCCTCCTCCAGGAGTCTTTCCTTGACTTCCCAGACAGACCTATTCTTAGTCCTAACCCTTTGGACCTGGGTATGTCTGTGTCCAGCTCTGTCTTCCTCATGAGCGGGACTCTGGATCCTCAGTGTGGCCTTGTGTACCTGGTGTATTAGTCCGTTCTCACACTGCTATACAGGACTGCCCTAGACTGGGTAATTTATAAAGGAAAGAGGTTTAATTGACTCACAGTTCCGCAGGGCTGGGGAGGCCTCAGGAAATTTACAATCATGGCGGAAGGAGAAGCAAACACGTCCTTGTTCACATGACAGCAGGAAGGAGAAGTGCCAAGTTAAAGGGGGAAAAGCCCCATATAAATTCATCAAATCTCGTGAGAACTCATTCACTATCATGGAAACAGCAGCACGGGGTAATCTCCCCATGATTCAATTACCCCCCCACATTGGATCCCTCCATGACACATTGGGATTATGGGAACTATAATTCAAAATGAGATTTGGATGGGGACACAACAAAACCATATTACCTGGGCACCTCCAGAGGTATCAGAGAACACCTGAGAGAGCTCACTCTCAAATGAACCAATGAGCTCCAGTAGATCAGGTGTGGCGGTTCACACCTGTAATCCCAATACTTTGGGAGGCTGAGTCAGGAGGGTTGCTTGAGGCCAGGAGTTTGAGACTAGCCTGGGCAACATAGTAAACCCTGTCTCTCGAAAAAAATAAATAATTACCCAGTGGCACTGATATGCACCTGTAGTCCCTGCTACTTGGGTGGCTGAAATGGGAGGATCACTTGAGCTCAGAAGTTTAAGACCAGCCTGGGTAATCTAACAAGACTCCATCAATGTACAAAAACATTTAAAAATATTAGCTATGTGTGGTGGTGCGTGCCTGTAGTCCCAGCTACTCAGGAGGCTGAGGTGAGAGGATTGCTTGAGCCCAGCAGTTGGAGGCTGCAGTGAGCTATGATTGCACCCCTGCTGCACTCCAGCCTGGGTGACAGAGCAAGACTTAGTCTCTCAAAAAAAAAAAAAAAAAAAAAAGGTGGGGGATTCCAGGAATTTTAGGATCTCTGTCCCAGCTTTGCCTCTACAAACATGCGTCTGGGGACCCTCTCCAGGGCTGCCACCCAGGAGCTGTGAAAGAAGAAGCTGCCATCCTCCCCTTCTGCAGCTATTCCCTCTTGATACCTCTTTGTCTCCCGTTATTACATTTGTGAAGGGATGACGATCCCCATTGAACTAAGGGGAAAACCTAGACCTTGGGAGGGAGAAGTGACTCTTCTGAGGGATGAATACCAACTTGTGGGAAGAGCCCTGGGCCAGAACTGAGTTGGGTTGGCTCCAAATTCTGGCTTTGGCACATGCCTGCTGTGAGACCCCAGCCACTTATCTAGCCTCTCTGGGTCTCAGGTTTTGATCTGTAAAATGGATGCAGTTGTGAAGGCTGAATAATATAATGTGGATAAGAGGCCACATGCAGTGGCTCATGCCTGCAATCTCAGCACTTTGGGAGGCCACGGCAGGAGGATCACTTGAACCCAGGAGTTCAAGACCAGCCTGGGCAACAGAGCAAGACCCTATCTTTACAAAAAAATTTTAAAAATTAGCCAGGTGTGGTGGTGCATGCCTGTAGTCCCACTTACTCAGGAGGCTGAGGTAGGAGGATTGCTTGAGCCCAAGAGGTTGAGGCTGCAGTGACCTATGATTGTGCCATTGCATCCAGCATAGGCAACAGAGTGAGATTCTGTCTCTAAAAAAATTTAAAAAAAGTTAAAAAATAATATGGATAGGTACTAATAAAAGTTTCTCTTCTTCTGCCTTTTTAATATATGGTTTTTCTTTCTCTTTTCCTCCTTCCCTTTATTCTTCCTCCCTCTTCTCCTCCTCCTTCTATTTCTCTCTCCACTCCTCCTCTTCCCCCTCCTCCCTTCTCTTTTTCTTCCTCTCCTCCTCCTTCTACTTCTTCTTTCTCCCTCTTCCTCCTCCTCCTCTTCCTCTTCCTCCTCTTCCTCTTCCTCCTCCTCCTCCTCCTCCTCCTTCTCCTTCTCCTTCTCCTTCCCAGAGTGGAGTGCAGTGGCATGATCTCAGCTTACTGCAACCTCTGCCTCCCAGGTTCAAGTGATTCTCCTGCCTCAGCTTTGCGAGTAGCTGGGACTACGAGTGTGCACCACCACACCTGGCTAATTTTTGCAATTTTTTTTTTTTTTTTTTTCAGTAGAGACGGGGCTTCACCATATTGGTCAGGCTGGTCTTGAACTCCTGACCTTAAGTGATCCTCCTGCCTCGGCCTCTCAAAGTGCTGGGATTACAGGTGTGAGTCACAGTGCCTGGCCTCTCTTTTTCTTCTTTCTCCTTCCTCCTCCCTCCTCCTCCCACTCAGAGCATCAGTTTCCTGAGCACCATCCTGCCTGGTTCTGAGACTCCAAACAGACCAAGGAGTAGCGCCCCAGCAGGGGCTGGCGTGTAGCAGATGCTTAAGCCGCTTGTCCTCTCCTCCTCCAGTGGAGGGAGGGATGTTCTGCGTTCCCCACCAGAGAAGCCAGATAGGGAACTCCAGGATGGAGAGGGTGGGGCTGTGAGTCAGCCTTTTGGCCCCAGGGTGCCCCCACCTGGAATTACACAGATCAGGCTCCAGTCACAGACTTCACCCCCGATCAGGACCTCCTGGGGCCACACCTGGGAGTAGCTTGCTGCTCTGAGCTTGGAGCTGCATAGCCCTTGAGCCCGGAGGAGGGCCCACCTCCTGTTGGAGCCTCAGTTTCCCCTATCATCTTATGGGCCTTTGGACTAGGAAATTTTAATGAGAGAAAGTAGGTAAACATGCTTTATAGAGAACATCATGATATATAGACATATAATTGTGGCTTGCTTTTATGTCATCTTTTTAAAATCGAGGTGAAATTCATGTAACATATAATTAAACATTTACAAGTGAACAATCAGTGGTATTTAGTGTATTCACCATGTTGGGCAACCACCAGCATTCTCCAGCTTCAAAATTTTTAATCACCCCATAAAAAGACTCTATACCCATTGAGTAATCACTTCCCATTTCCGTCCTCCTCCCGTCCCCTGGTAACCTCGAATCTGCTTTCTGTCTCTATGGATTTGCCTATTCTGGGTACATCATAGAAAGGGAATTACACAAAATGTGATCTTTTTGTGTCTGTTTTCTTTTACTCAACATAATGTTTTTGAAGTTCATTCACGTTGTAGTATGAATCAGTTTCTTCTTTTTTTTTTTTTTTTTAATTTGAGACAGAGTCTTACCCTGTCACCCAGAGGCTGGAGTGCAGTGGTGCAGTCACAACTCTTTACAACCTTGAAGTCCTGGGCTCAAGCGATCCTCCTCCTGCCTCAGCCTTCCGAGTAGCTGGAACTGCAGGCACGCAGTACCATGCCCAGCTAATTTTATTTTATTTTGTAGAGATGAGGTCTTGCTATATTGTCCAGGTTGGTCATTAGGGCTGATTTCATTTCACTGTATGGATTTTGTTGTTGTTGTTGTTTATCTGTTCACCTTTTGGCTTTGTGAATCATGCTACTATGAACATATATGTTCAAGTTTTGGGGTGGACATATGTTTTCATTTCTCTCTTGGGTAGGTACCTAGAAGTAGAATCGCCAAGTCATATGGTCATTCTGTACTTAACTTTTTAAAAAATCACTTTGCTGTTTTCCACAGAGGGCTTGCATTAATTTTCTATTAACAGGAAACCCAAACATTTATCTCACAAGTTCTTGATGCCAATAAAAAACCATTTTAATCATAGTAATAAAAATAGCCAACAGTTGGTCAATTATATATTTACATACACACATGTTTAATGAGCACCTACCATGTGCCAGGAACACAAGAGCTTGTTGAGTCTTACAGGGATACCATGAGGGAGGATTGTTCTATTTTCTCCTTTGGCAGTGGTAACATGTCCAGGCTTACATATCTAGTTAGTGGCAGGGCTGGAATTTGAATCCAGACCTGGCTGGTCCAGAACCCAAGCTCTCAAACACAGTGATATGCAGTTTTCTGAGCATGAGTTTCTCCATGCTGGCACCGTGTGGGGGTATTCCATACACCATCTCATCTCATCTCTCCTTCTTTTTTTTTCTTTTTAAAGAATATTTTTGTAGAGACAGAGTCTTGCTGTGTTGCCCAGGCTAGTTTTGAACTTCTGGGCTCAAGTGATCCTCCTGCCTCAGCCTCCCAAAGTGCTGGGACTGCAGGTGCGAATCATTGCACCTGGACTACCATCTCCTTTTTGTCGGAGGGGGAAACTGGTGAGGAACGTGGACACAGACTTTCCTGGCATTGAGTGGTCAGAGTTGGAGTGGAAAAGGAACCTGAGGATGAGAGAGCAGTGGTTCAGCTGAGAAGGGAGTTTGGAGAAGGCTTCCTGGAGGAGGTGTCAGTGATGCTGGGCCTTAAAGGATGCCTAGGAGTTTGCCAGAGAAGGAGTCCTAGATGGAAAGTCCTGCCAGTGCACTGATGCAGATGTGTGAAAATTCCAGGGAAATTCAGGTGACTTAGGGTGGCTGCAGTGAAGGTGATATGTTGGGGGGAATAGGAAATGAGACTGACAGTTAAGCAGGAACTGGACTGCAAAGTGAATGCACTTGTACTTTATCCTAGGAGTGACAGGGAGGCATGGGAGGTATTTGAACAAGGCAGCTATTGACCAGATCTGGGTGTCAGAAAGATCCCTGTAGAGCCTATCTTGGAGTCCAGAGCGCGGAGAGGAGAGGAGTGACTGGACTCCTGCTTTCCTCTTCAATGCTGCTTCCTCCAGGAAGCCTGCTCTGACTTCCAACAGCCCTTTTTCTGAGCCTTCCTTAGCACCTACCACACTTTCTACCTTCTTGGTAGTTGCATGGCATGCCTCTGCTTCCCTTTCCTGCCCTGCTCAGGAGCTCCTCCAGGGAAGGCATAGAGCTGAGCCATCTGTGGGTCCCCAGCATCACCCAACTTGGGTTGGGCACAGAAAGGCAGCAGAAGAGGTGTGTTGAATGGGAGGATGAGTGGGCAGATGATTATGTATGCAATTGGCCAATTCCTAGGGAGTGTGTGTGTGTAGGTGGCTGAGTCACATTCAGGTAAAAGTGATACCACTCGAATTTCAGATACTTCCTTCCCAGGCCTCTGCCCATTCAGCCCCAAATCTGTTCAGTATAGAGAAGGAGAATCCATCCATCCATCCATCCATGCATTCATTCATCCACTCATCTATCCACCATCCACCTATCCACTCATTCATCCATCCGACCATCCATTCATCCATCCATCCACCCACCCACCATCTATCCATCTGCTATTCATCCATCCACTTATTATTCCATCCGTGTACTCATCTGTCCATCTACTCATCCATCCACCCATTTATTCTTTCATTCATCCATCCTTGGATTGACTTATTTATTCATTTAATAAAAATTTATTTAGCACAATATATCAGTGATCAACATGAACCCTTCTGTTAAGGAGCCTGTAACTAAGTGGATACAATCCAGAGTGACTGCTGGGTCAGGGGTGGGGAGAAGCATTCAAGTTGAGACTACAGGATGAAGGAAGAGTGTTTGAGGCAGAGAGAGCAACTGGTGGAAAGTCTCAGAGAAGAGAGAGCACGTGGTCTTTTTGAGGAGCTGAGAAAAGTTCTGTGGTGTGGCTGGGCATGGTGGCTTATGCCTGTAATCCCAACACTTTGGGAGGCTGAATTTGGAGGATCACTTGAGCTCAGGAGTTCAAGACCAGCCTGGGCAATATGGCGATACCCTGTCTATACAAAAAATTAACAAATTAGCCAGGTGTGGTGGTGTATGTCTGTAGTCCCAGCTACTCGGGAGGCTGAGGTGGGAGGATCGCTTGAATCTAGGAATTGGAGGCAGCAGTGAGCTATAATCTCACCATACACCCCAGCCTGGGTGATAGAGCGAGACCCCATCTCAAAAAAAAAAAAAAAAAAAAAATGTGGTGTTAGTTCTGTGATGTCGAATGGGGGATGGAAGACAGAGGTGTCTTGAGAGAGATTTGGACAAAGGCAAATCATTCAGGGCTTTGAAAATGGGTTGGTATGTGAGGGTGATGGGTGTGTGAGCAGGAAGGGGCATGGTCAGATCTGATAGTCAGATGAGATTCTCCTGGGGCCATCATGAGGGACACACTGGAGAGGGCGAGGCTGGAGGCTGGGAGCACAGGAGGTGTGATTCAGATGACCTGAGCTGGCAGAAAAAAAAAGGGGAAGGCTCAGGTGAAGAAGGCTATTCTGGATAGACAGCTCAGCCTGACCAAAGGTTCAGAGGTGATCCACGATATGTGATGAGAATAGGGTTTTCTGGTGTATGTTGAAGGGTGAGGTGGGAGAGGCATACAGGGGCCAGATGGAATTGGGTTTCAATGCCAGGCTGAACCTGAACTTTTTACAAGCGCAATGGGGAGTCATGGGAGGCGTTTGAGCAGGGGAGGCTCATATTGAGATCAGTGTTTTATAAGGATTTTTCTTGGGTAGGTGTGGATGATGGACTGGAGGAATACAGTGGGAGGTCAGAGCCCAGTGAGGAGGCCTAAGGAAGTCATAAGCAAAGGTCAAGAGTTAGAAATCTGTTTTGAAGCCAGGCGTGGTGGCTCATGGTTGTAATCCCAGCACTTTGGGAGGCGAGGTGGGTGGACCACTTGAGGTTAGGAGTTCGAGACCAGCCTGGCCAACATGGTGAAACCCTGTCTCTGCTAAAAATACAAACAAATTAGCTGGGCGTGATGATGGCACCTGTAATCCCAGCTACTCGGGAGGCTGAGGCAGGAGAACCACTTGAACCTGGGAGGCAGAGGTTGCAGTGAGTGAAGATCGCACAAGTGCACTCCAGCCTGGGTGACAGAGTGAGACTCTGGAAAGAAAGAGAGAGAGAGAGAGAAAGAAAGAGAGAGAGAGAGAGAAAGAAAGGAGGGAAGGAGGGAGGGAGGGAGGGAAGGAAGAAAGAAAGGAAGGAAAGAAGGAAGGAAGGAAAGAAGGAAGGAAGGAAAGAAGGAAGGAAAGAATGAAGGAAAGAAGGAAGGAAGGAAAGAAGGAAGGAAAGAAGGAAAGAAGGAAGGAAGGAAAGATGGAAGGAAAGAAGGAAAGAAGGAAGGAAGGAGGGAAAGATGGAAGGAAGGAAAGATGGAAGGAAAGAAGGAAAGAAGGAAGGAAGGAAAGATGGAAGGAAGGAAGGAAAGATAGAAGGAAGGAAAGAAGGAAGGAAAGAAGGAAAGAAGGAAGGAAGGAAAGATGGAAGGAAGGAAAGAAGGAAGGAAAGAAGGAAAGAAGGAAGGAAGGAAAGATGGAAGGAAGGAAGGAAAGATAGAAGGAAGGAAAGAAGGAAGGAAAGAAGGAAAGAAGGAAGGAAGGAAAGATGGAAGGAAGGAAGGAAGGAAGGAAGGAAGGAAGGAAGGAAGGAAGGACTCTATTTGGAGTCATCATTGGCCCTTTACCCTCCACAGCTGCCATCGCCCCCAAGGATGACCTCTTCTATGGCTTCCTAAAACCTTGGCTAGGTGAGTGCCCAGTGGGTAGGCTGGGGCTGGGGCTTCAGAGAAGAGAGGGAAGAGTGTGGGGTTCCTTGGAGGGTTTCAGAGTAACAGGAGAGGTCCCTAACCTCAGTCTTTTGGGCCCAGGGGATGGGCTGCTGCTCAGCAAAGGTGACAAGTGGAGCCGGCACCGTCGCCTGCTGACACCTGCCTTCCACTTTGACATCCTGAAGCCTTATATGAAGATCTTCAACCAGTGCACTGACGTTATGCATGTGAGTCCCAAGGCTTTGTGGGAAGAGGGTGTCCTGGGAGTGCGGCTGGTCCAGGCTCCAACTCATGCATGGGCAAGCCATGTGATGTCAGGCCTCACTGACTTTATCTATAAAATGAGCTTGTAGTGAAAATGCAGTCCGGTCCTTGTTAGGCTGACTCCCTGTCTCTGGTTTCTATGCACATTCACCATGTATCTCTCTTCCAGGCTAAATGGCGGCGTCTGGCAGAGGGCTCAGTGGTCTCCCTTGATATGTTTGAGCATATCAGCCTCATGACCCTGGACAGTCTTCAGAAATGCGTCTTCAGCTACAACAGCAACTGCCAAGAGTGAGTGTGACCCTTCTTGGGACTATGGAGCCAGCTGCTCTAGGGGCAAGATGGTGGTAGGAGAAAAGGAACTCCCAGGCATTAGACAACTCTGGCCTATGGGAGCTCTGCCACGGATGGGCCATGTGGTTCCAGGAAACTCTCTGAGCTTCACTTTTTTTAAATTAAAAATATGTGACTTCATAATTCCTTCCCCTTAGTCATTGTGTGATAATTAAATGAGATAATGTGAATCAATGGCTTGGTGCTTTTAAATAGTAGGTGCTTAGTAAATGTTAGTATTTTTTCATTCTACTATGAAGAGTGTGTGGTCTTTGAACAGTGTCCTCCCAACTTTCTGAGGCTCAGTTTCCTTATTTGTAAAAAAAAGGATGTCAATCTCTTACTCTCTGAGAGATGCTTTAAGGATAAAATGATGTAGCACTGCCCTGGCACATAATTGATGCTCAGAGAATATTTGTTGAGTAAATGAATCAAATAATCAATGCCTTGGTTCATTCATTCATTCATTCATTCAACAAATATTCATTATGCACCTACTATGTGCCTGGCACCATGATATTGCTGCTGAGGACAGGGTGGTGAACAACAGACAGTCACAGTTCTGTGAAGTTTATAGTCTAAGTGGGGACATAAGGAATAAGGGAGACAATTAATGCAAAGCTTGCCACACATAGTAGGTCTTCAGTAACAAGCTAATGACTTTGTTACTCTAGGCGTTATAGGGACATGTTCCAGTTGGATAAGGCAGAGATGGTCTTAGTAATTAAATAATTAAAGATGGCTTTAGAAATTAAATAATTAATTAATCCAAGAAATATTTACTGAGTGCCTAGTAAGGGCCAGCCCTGAACTAGGTGCTGGGAACACCATAGTCAACAAGAAAGACAAGATGCTGCTTTTCTAGAACTTCCATTTCAGTAGGAAGTAAGTAACCATGAACAAGTAAGTAAACAAGAAAACGACAGACTGCAATAAGGGCATAAAAACAAGCCCACTTCAGGACTGAGGACAGCTCCCTGCAAGCATGCTTCACCCATTAGTTTTTTTTTTTTTTTAATACAAGCTTTGTTGAGAGACAATTCACATACTATACAATTTACTCACTTAAAGAATACACCTGAATTGCTTTTAGTATATTCAGAGTTGTGCAACCGTTACTATAATAAATTTTAGAAGATTTTCATCAATCCTCCCCCTACTCCAAGAAACTTCATACACTTTAGCAACCCTTGCCCTTCCCTTTCTCCTTCAGGTCTAGACAATCACCAATCTACTTTCTGTCTCTATAGGTTTGCCTGTTATGGATATTTCACACAGATGGAATCATACAGACTTTTGTGTGTGGTTTGTTTCACCCAGCATAATATTTTACAGGCTCATCCATAGTGTAGCATGTATCTATTATGTATTTCTTTTCATTGATGAATAATATTCCATTTACCACATAATACCACATTTTGTTTATCCAGTCATCCATCGATGGACATTGTTTCCACTTTTTGACTTTTATGAATAATGCTGCTATTAACATTCATGCACAAACTTGTGTGTGAACATGTATTTTCAGTTCTCTTGGCTATATACCTAGGAGCAGAATTGCTGGGTCATATGGTAATTCCATTTTAAACGTTTTGAGGGACTGCTAAACTTTATTTCAGTGGGTTTCAACATGGTACAGAGTGGTTGTACCATTTTGCTCTTCCAACCAGTGAGTGTGAGAGCTCCAGTTTCTCCACATATTCACGAACACTTGCTTGTTGTTGTTGTTGTTGTTTTATTTGTTTGCTTTTAAGAGATAGGGTATTGCTCTGTTGCTCAGGCTGGAGTGCAGCCCAACACTTGTTACTATAAGTTTTGATTTTAGTCATCTTAGTGGGGTGAACTACTATCTCATTGTGGCTTTGATTTGCATTTCTCTGGTGACCAGTGCTGTTAAGTATCTTTTCACATTCTCATTGGTCATTTCTGCCTTCTCTGGAGAGATGCCTATTCATATCCATTGCCCATTTTAAAATAAGTTTTAAGAATTCTTTATTTATTTTAGGTACCAATCCCTTATCAGATATATAATTTGCAAATATTCTCTCCCATGCTGAGGAGTATAACCATTTAGCTTTAGTGATGCTACAATTACTATGCCTATGTTGAAAGTCCTTATCCCTCCTTGGGCCTGTTTAAAAATATACCTGGGACCGAGCGTGGTGGCTCAGGCCTGTAACCCAGCACTTTGGGAGGCCGAGGCTGGAGGATCACTTGAGCTCATGAGTTCGAAGGTGTGATTATGCCGCTGTACTGCAGCCTAGGTGACAGAGCAAGACCCTATCTAAAAAATAAATAAATGAAATAAAAATAAAGTTAATATAAGGTTTCTCTTTGTTATCTACTCAACGGGGAGTGAAGGCTTATCTTAGCCAAACCATGGGTCTTAGCCAAGCCATGGCTGTGCTGTGCTGGGGGAAGGGGTTACACTCACGGCTTCCTTTCTCCCTGGCAGGAAGATGAGTGATTATATCTCCGCTATCATTGAACTGAGCGCTCTGGCTGTCCGGCGTCAGTATCGCTTGCACCATTACCTTGACTTCATTTACTACCGCTCGGCGGATGGGCGGAGGTTCCGGCAGGCCTGTGACATGGTACACCACTTCACCACTGAAGTTATCCAGGAACGGCGGCGGGCACTGCATGAGCAGGGGGCCGAGGCCTGGCTTAAGGCCAAGCAAGGGAAGACCTTGGACTTCATTGATGTGCTGCTCCTAGCCAGGGTGAGGCTGGGGCCTGGAGGGTGGAGCCCTTCCCTAGATGGCCTCCCCAGGAATTGCATATAAAATGATAAATGTTAGAACTCCATTAAGCGTTGTGGCTCATACATGTAATGCTAGCACTTTGGGAGGCCGAGGTGGGAGGATTGCTTGAGCCTTGGAATTGGAGATCAGCCTGGGCAACACAGGGAGACCCTGTTTCTACAAAAAATAAATAAGTTGGGTGTGGTGCTGCATGCCTATGGTCTCAGCTACTTGGGAGGTTGAAGCAGGAGTGTGGCTTGAGCCCAGGAGTTGGAAGCTGCGGTGAGCTACGATGGTGCCACTGCACTTCAGCCTGGGCAACAGAGCGAGACTCTGTCTCAGAACAAAACAAAACAGAACAACACAGACATGCAAAACCAAAAAAAATTCACATGGGTCTGGGATGGGGTCAGAACATGTAAGACTCACTGGGTGAGTTTTCTTGGGCTGCTATTACAAAGTACCACAAACTAAATGGCCTAAACATCAACAATTTACTCTCTCACAGTTCTGGAAGCTAGAAGTTCAAGATCAAGGTATCTGCAGGGCTGGTTTCTTCTAAGGGCCATGGAGGATGAATCTGTTCCAGGCCTTGCTCCCTGGCTTGCAGAAGGCTGTCTTCTCCCTATGTCTGTGGATCATCTTCCCTCTGTGCCTGTCTCTGCCTTCTTCTCTTTGTATAAGGACACTCTTTGTATAAGGACACCAGTCACATTGGATTAGGGCCCTGCCCTAATGAGTTCATTTTGTCTTGATTACTTCTGCAAAGACCTCTCTCCAAACATGGTCATAGTCTGAGGTATTGGAAGTTAGGACTTACGAATTCTAGCAGCGGGGTGGGGTGGGGGTGGGGGTG
>NW_016811267.1:504887-508809 GCF_001698545.2 Rhinopithecus bieti
GGGGTGGGCAGGGCACCATTCAGCTCATCACAATTGCAAAAATGAAATATATGACCTTGGGCCGGGTGCGGTGGCTCACGCCTGTAATCCCAACACTTTGGGAGGCTGAGGTGGGCGGATCACCTGAGGTCGGGAGTTCCAGACCAACCTGACTTCAGGTTGTGTGGAGAAACCCTGTCTCTACTAAAAATACAAACTTAGCCAGGCGTGGTGGTGCACACCTGTAATCCCAGCTACTCGGGAGGCTGAGGCAACAGAATTGCTAGAACCTGGGAGCCAGAGGTTGCGGTGAGCTGAGCTCATGCCATTGCACTCCAGCCTGGTCTACAAGAGTGAAAGTCAGGAAGGAAGGAAGGAAGGAAGGGAGGGAGGGAGGGAGGGAGGGAGATGACCTTGAAGAGATGAGACACTTGTATGGTCACTCATTGGTGTATCTGTGGACTTTTTGGGTTCTGGATTCAAATAGTCCTGGATTCCAGTCCTGGTTCTGTCGCTTAGTGGATGTTTGACCTTAGTCATATGACTCTTCTTCCCGAGCCTCAGTTTCTCCTTTTATAGCATGGTTGTCAGGCATCTAGTGCGATGCTTGGTGTTAGAGGCTGCTCAAGAAATATGAACTCCCTTTTTCTCCTCACTGTTGACATTGTCCCTCTTTCCATCTTTCTTTTCTTTTTTCTTGTTTTTTAAAAATTTAATTTAAAGTTCCAGGATAAGCTGGGCGCAGTGGCTCATGCCTGTAATCCCAGCACCTTGGGAAGCTGAGGCGGGAGGATCACCTGAGGTCAGGAGTTCGAGACCAGCCTGGCCAACATGTTGAAACACTGTCTCTACTAAAAAGAGAAAAAAAAAATTATCCGGGCGTGGTGGCAGGCGCCTGTAATCCCAGCTCCTCTGGGGGCTGAGGCAGAAGAATCGCTTGAACCTGGGAGGCAGAGGTTGTAGTGAGCCAAGATTGCGCTACTGCATTCCACTCTGGCAACAAGAGAGAAACTCTGTCTCAAAAAAAATTTTTTTTTAAATTAAATTAAATTTAAAGTTCAAGGATACATGTGTAGGGCGTGCAGGTTTGTTACATAGGCAAACATGTGCCATGGTGGTTTGCTGCACCTATCAACTCATCACCTAGGTATTAAGCCCTGCAGGCATTTGCTATTTATCCTGATAATCTCCCTCCTACTGCCACCCTGATAGGCCCAAGTGTGTGTTGTTTCCCTCCCTGCATCCGTGTTTTTTCATTGTTCAGCTCCCACTTATAAGTGGGAACATGTGGTGTTTGGTTTTCTGTTCCTGCCTTAGATTGCTAAGGATGACAGTTTCCAGCTCCATTCAGGTCCCTGCAAAGGACATAATCTTGTTCCTTTTTATGGTTGTATAATAATATTCCATGGTGTATATGGACCACATTTTCTTTTCTTTTCTTTTTTTTTTTTGAGACGGAGTCTTGCTCTGTCACCCGGGCTGGAGTGCAGTGGCCGGATCTCAGCTCACTGCAAGCTCCGCCCCCCGGATTCCGGCCATTCTCCTGCCTCAGCCTCCCGAGGAGCTGGGACCACAGGGGCCGCCACCACGCCCGGCTAGTTTTTTTGTATTTTTAGTAGAGACGGGGTTTCACCGTGTTAGCCAGGATGGTCTCGATCTCCTGACCTCGTGATCCGCCCGTCTCGGCCTCCCAAAGTGCTGGGATTACAGGCTTAGAGCCACCGCGCCCGGCCACCACATTTTCTTTATCCAGTCTTTCATTGATGGGCATTTGGGTTGATTCCATGTCTTTGTTATTGTGAATAGTGCTGCAGTGAACATACGTGTGCATGTATCTTTATAATAGAATGATTTATATTCCTTTGGTTATATACCCAGTAATGGGATTGCTGGGTCAAGTGGTCTTTGAGGAATTGCCACACTGTCTTCCACAATGGTTGAACTAATTTACATTCCCATCAACAGTGTAAAAGTGTTCCTATTTCTCCACAGCCTCACCAGCATGTCTCACCCAGGGTCTTGCTCTGTCACCCAGGCTGGAGTGCAGTGATGCAGTCATGGTTCACTGGAGCCTTGACCTCCTGGGCTTAATCCTCCTGTCTCAGCTTTGCCAGTAGCTGGGACTACAGGCATGCATCACCACGCCTGGCTAATTATTTTTTTGTAGAAATGGGGTCTTACTATGTTGCCCAGGCTGGTCTTGAACTCCTAGGCTCAAGTGATCGTCCCAACTTGGCCGCCCAAAGTGTTGGGATTACAGGCGTGAGCCACCATGCTGGGCACTTTCCATCTTTATTAGACAAGTTGCATATTTCCATCTTCCTGGAATAATTCCCCCCACAGCTTGGCCTAAGAGAGAGAGGGAAACCAGGTGTGGTAGCTCACGCCTGTAATCCCAGAACTTTGGGAGGATGAGGCAGGTGGATCACTTGAGGCCAGGAGTTCGAGACCAGCCTGGCCAATATGGCGAAACTCCATCTCTACTACAAATATAAAAATTAACTGTGAGTGGTGGCATGTGCCTGTAATCCCAGCTATTCAGGAGGCTGAGGCACGATAATCACTTGAACCTAAGAGTCGGAGGCTGCAGTAAGCCAAGATTGCACCACTGCACTCCAGCCTGGGTGATAGAGTGAGACTCTGTCTCAACAACAACAACAAAAAGATGGGGGGAGATATCTGAGTTTTGAGGAACCCCTAGGATGCAGAGGGTGGGATGAAGTGGGCTGAGCACCCTCTACTGCCCATTCCAGGATGAAGATGGAAAGGAACTGTCAGACGAGGATATCCGAGCTGAGGCAGACACTTTCATGTTTGAGGGTGAGAATGTAGGGTGAGGCTGGAGGAGGGCAGGAAGGGGCATCATTGTCTGTAGATAGCATCTCTGCTTTCCTCAGGCAGCCTCCATTCAGATACCCTCATCTACCTGCAGGTCACGACACAACATCCAGTGGGCTCTCTTGGGTGCTGTTCAATTTGGCAAAGTATCCGGAATACCAGGAGAAATGCCGGGAAGAGATTCAGGAAGTCATGAAAGGCCGGGAGCTGGAGGAGCTGGAGTGGTGAGTGTGAGCTCAGGGAAGGGAGGGGGCAGGTTGAGGCCAGAGCCTTGGGTGTAAGCCTCTTCTCTCCCACTTACTGATTGTGTGACCTCAGACAAGCCACTTTAGCTTCCTGAGTTGCAATTTCTTCAACTATAGAATGGGCATGGTGATAGTGCCTATGCCTGCCTCATAATGCAGAAGTTCTCAAAGTGTCCTGGTCAGCAATTATTGCAATAATGCTGCATAACAAACAGCTCCCAAACTTAGTGGTTTACAGCCAGCAGTTATTTATTGCTTTTGTATGCACATATTTCTTGCTCTTGTCTGCTCATTACTCTAGTTGCTGCTGCTCTTGGTTGAGTGGAGTAGAGTTTCTTCCAAACTAAGAGCTGGGTTCAGATCTGCTTCCTATACTTCATCTCTGTTCTCTTTGGACCAGAGGCTACCCTGGGTCGTGTTCTTCTCAAGGCAGATTCCAGAAGCACAAAAAGTCATGAAATTTAAAAGCTTTGCTTGGGCCGGGCGAGGTGGCTCACGCCTGTAATCCCAGCACTTTGGGAGGCCAAGGTGGGTAGATCACCTGAGGTCAGGAGTTCGAGATCAACCTGGCCAACATGGTGAAACCCCATCTCTACTAAAAATACAAAAATTAGCCAGGCATGGTGGTGGGCGCCTGTAATCCCCCCTACTCGGTAGGCAGAGACAGGAGAATCACTTGAACCTGGGAGGTGGACGTTGCTGAGGTTGCACTGCACTCTAGCCTGGGCTACAAGAGTGAAACTCTGTCTCAAAAAAAAAAAAAAAAAAAAAAGATAAAATAAATAAATAAATAAATAAAATAAAAATAAAAGCTCTGCTTGCACTAGAGCAGTGCATTGGCTAACAAGTCATGCGACCAA
>NW_016811267.1:509008-551168 GCF_001698545.2 Rhinopithecus bieti
AAAGATAAAATAAATAAATAAATAAATAAAATAAAAATAAAAGCTCTGCTTGCACTAGAGCAGTGCATTGGCTAACAAGTCATGTGACCAAGCCCAGCATGAATGGGGCAGGACATATATATACTCCACTCACTTGAGCAGAAGGCACTGCAGAATCATATGACAAAGGGTACAGGTATATAGTTCTAATTCAGGGAGGAAGTGGAAAATCAGAACAAATAACCCAGTCTCTATCAGATTCATGCTATGTCGAGCTGATTCTGGGTGATGAAAAGAAAATACAGCGTTAGACTGGGTGCGGTGGCTCATGCCTGTAATCCAAGCACTTTGGGAGGCCGAGGGGGGTGGATTGCTTGAACTGAGGTGTTTGAGACCAGCCTGGGCAACATGACGAAATCCCATCTCTACAAAAAAAAACACACACAAAAATTAGCTGGGCGGGGTGGCGCGTGCCTGTAGTCCCAGCTACTTGGGAGGCTGAGGTGGGAGGATTGCTTGAAGCCAGGAGGTGGAGGCTGTGGTGAGTCAAGATTATGCCATGCACTCCAGCCTGGGTGACAGAGTGAGACCCTGTCTCAAAAAAAAAAAAAAAAAGAAAGGAAAACAAAGCCACAGCATTAAATAGCATCAATTCACATCGTGAGGAGGTTCCTTTCGGTTCTATTTCAATCTTTTGCATTATGGCCTCAGGGGTACATGCTCAGTGGGGTGCAACTGTATCCTGAACACTTTGCTAAACTTCCTTTTTAACAAATGGAGAAGATGTCTCAGGTTTAGAGAGCTGGGCAGGAGTTGGTGTATAGCCACAATTTAATAACATGCTACTGCTTTCACAGTGGTGTTTGTATGGATGAATACCTTTATGCCAGGGATGCTAGCAAGATGAAGTTTATTTTTTTTGAGACAGGCTAGAGTGCAGTGGCACAGTCACAGCTCAATGCAGCCTCAAACTCCTGGGCTCGGGCAATCCTCCTGCCTCAGCCTCCTGAGTAGGTGGGACCACAGATGTGTGCCACCACAACTGGCTAATTTTTAAGGTTTTTTTTAGAGATAGGGACTCGCTGTGTTGCCCAGGCTGGTCTCAAATCTCTGAGCGCAAGTGATCCTCTTACTTTGGCCTTGCAAAGTGCTGGGATTATAGGCGTGAGTGACTGTGCCCAGCCATGAAGTTTCTTTGAAAGAGAACCTGGGCTGGGTGCAGTGGCCCATGCCTGTAATCCCAGCACTTTGCGAGGCCAAGGCGGGTGGATCACTTGAGGCCAGAAATTCAAGACCAACCTGGGCAACATGGTGAAACCCCGTCTCTACTACAAATACAAAAATTGGGCGGGTGTATTGGTGTGTGCTTGTAACCCCAGCTGCTTGAGAGGCTGAGGCGTGAGAATTGCTTGAACCTGGGAGGCGGAGGTTGCAGTGAGCCGAGATCACGCCACTGCACTCCAGCCTGGACGAAACAGCAAGACTCCATCAAAAAAGAAGGAGAACCTGTTGATTTAAGGAAACTAATCTAATCTAGAACATGAACCAAGAGTTATCATTAGCCCAATTTTGGGACCTAAAGTCCAAAGGAAAAATATTAAGTCAATAATATTATAAGGAGATAATGCCCTTTTCTCTCTCTCTCTCTCGCTTTCTTTCTTTCTCTCCTTCCTCTCTCCTTCCTCTCTCCTTCCTTCCTTCCTTCCTTCCCTCCTTCCTTCCTTCTTTCCTTCTTTTCCTTCTTTCCTTCTTTCTTTCTTTTTAGATAGGCTCTCGCTCTGTGGTCCAGGCTGGAGTACAGTGGCATGATCATAGCTCACTACAGCCTCCTGAGTAGTTGGGACCACAGGTGTGTGCCATCATGCCCAGCTCATTTTTAAACTTTTGGTAGAGTTAGGGTCTCTCTTTGTTGCCCAGGCTGGTCACGAACTCCTGGGCTCAAGTTATTCACCTGCTTCAGCCTCCCAAAGTGCTGGGATTACAGGTATGAGCCACCATGCCTGACCTGCACCAGTTTTTTTTTTTGTTTGTTTGTTTTTTTAAAGACAAGAGTCTCACTCTGTCACCCAGGCTGGAGTGTAGGGGTGTGATCTCATCTCACTGCAACCTCTGCCTTCTGGGTTCAAGCAATTCTTTTGCCTCAGCCTCCCCAGTAGCTGAGACTACAGGTGCATGCCACCACACCCTCAGCTAATTTTTGTGTTTTTTAGGAAAGATGGGGTTTTGCGATGTTGGCCAGGCTGATCTTGAACTCCTGACCTCAGATGGTCCGCCCACCTCGGCCTCCCTAAGCGTTGGGGTTACAGGCCAGAGCCACCGCACCTGTCCTGCACCAGTTTTTTAAGTACAGAAATGGACCATATAAACTGGCATATTGCTGTTGCCCTGAGTCCCCTTGGCTGTCCTCACACCTCACCTAGGTGCCCCTGGGCCTCCACATAATTCATCAATTAAAGACTTAATGCTGGGCCCAGCAGAGGGCCCAGTGCTAGTGCTGTTCTGAGTGGTCGATGCTCAGATACTTTGCATCCTATTAGTACTGGCCTGGCACTGAGGCTCATGCCTGTAATCCCAGCACTTTGGGAGGCCGAGGTGGGTGGATTGCCTGAGGTCAGGAGTTTGAGACCAGCCTGGCCAACATGGTGAAACCCTGTCTGTACTAAAAATACAAAAATTAGCTGGGCGTGGTGGCGCATGCCTGTAATCCCAGCTACTCAAGAGGCTGAGGCAGGAGAATCGCTTGAACCTGCGAGGCTGAGGTTGCAGTGTGACCCGAGATACACAAAACACGAAATATTAGTACTACCCACCTGTGCATAAGACAACTGCAAATGGCAGAAGTTGGGGCAAGTCTAAAATCCTAGACTGGTTTCCTGCCCAGCTGCTCCTGAGTGTGTGTGTGTGTGTGTGTGTGTGTGTGTTTCACGGAGGTGGTGTCTTGGTGGTTTGGCTTCTAGTTATATCTCCATTCTCCCCAGGGACGATCTGACTCAGCTGCCCTTCACAACTATGTGCATTAAGGAGAGCCTGCGCCAGTACCCACCCGTCACTCTTGTCTCTCGCCAATGCACGGAGGACATCAAGCTCCCAGATGGGCGCATCATCCCCAAAGGTGCCCGCCGTGTTCCCCCTGCTGCTGGTGCACTGCCTCCAATGCGTAGCTGCTGTTGTCCACAGGGGCTGGGCCATGCCTGCCCTAGGTGCACTATCACTGCAGATGGGGTAGCTCTCTGTGTGCCTGCTGCTTCTGGCGTGTTGGAGGAAACCCAGTTGTGTGTGCAGGGAGATAGAGCCCAGTTAGTCCAGGTGGAAAGGAAGGAGGCAGAGTCACAGGGATGGGCCTGTGAGGGTGCAGCTGGGGAGGGTCAGTTTCATTCAGTTGCCAGCTACTCCCTGGAGACCAAGCCCTGTCTTGGTTGATACTGGGGACCCTGGCTCAGGTTTTGAGCATTGCCCATTCTGGGGGAGATACAGCAGGGCACAGACATTCCCAGGCATATGGAATCAGGAATGGGCTAAATGGAGAGACGGGCTAGAGTAGCTCAAATATAGGGAGGAATGCAGGGAGGGCTGCCTGGAGGAGGGAATGTGGGAGGTGAGGCTTGGAGTGTGGAAGTGAAAGAGTGAGCATGTTTATGGAGTAGAGCCTCAGGATGCAGATTGTGAAAGGCCTTGAGTGCCAGGTGATGGCGTTTGAACTCAATCCTGGGGGCAGCAGGGAGCCAATGTAGGTGTCTGAGCTGAAGAGGAGCAATGTCAGATCTGCGAGTAAGAAAGATCCCCATGTGGCCAATGTGGCAGCCAGAAAGAAGATGATAGGGTCCTCCTAGGGAAAGGCAGGAAGAGTGGATAGGGCAGCAGAATTTTTTAGAGGAGGATGGACAGAAGGTGGTGGCAGATGGCTCATGGGAACATCATGGCTCTAGGGAGATCCAAGGTGGGGGGGATGTTTCTGGAGGAGGCCCTGGCTCCCCTTGACCCCACTGATCCCATCTTTCCCTACAGGAATCATCTGTTTGGTCAGCATCTATGGAACCCACCACAACCCCACAGTGTGGCCTGACTCCAAGGTGAGTGCCTGCCCCAATCCTCCCTGCCCTCAGGTCCTCCCCTCCCCCTGCGCCCCAGGGAGCCAGAGAGCAGGGCCGGTTGCAGGGCCTGACTGCACACACTCCTCACCACTCCGCATTTAGCCATTTATTCACCCACTCATTGTTAATTCATTAGGGCAGAAAATATTTATTGAGCACCTACTGTGTGCCAGAGTGTGTGCTGGGCTCTGAAAATAGAGGATGATACTGTCTTTGCCTTCACGGGGCTCACAGTGAAGTTTTGGGGAAGACAATAATCAAATAAATAAGATTTTGGGTATTGATACGTGCACAAAAGAAAGAAAAACTGGGCCAGTTCCGGTTTACAGGTGCAGTGGTTCACGCTTGTAATCCCAGCACTTTGGGAGGCTGAGGTGGGAGGATTGCTCGGGCCTAGGAGTTTGAGACCAGCCTGGGCAACACAGCGAGACCCCCATCTCTACCAAAAAGGAAAAGTTGGCTCAATGTGGTGGCTTGTGTCTGTAATCCCAGTGCTTTGGGAGACCAAGGTGGGAAGATTGTTTGAGGCCAGAAGTTCCAGCTCAGCCCAGCCTGGGTAACACAGTGAGACCCCATTTCTAAAAAAAAAAAAGTTAGCCAGCCATGGTGATGCACACCTGCAGTGCCAGCCACTCAGGAGGCTGAGGCAGGAGGATTGCTTGGGCCCAGCTGCAATGAGCTATGGTTATTTATTTATTTTTTTGAGACAGAGTCTTGCTCTGTTGCCCAGGCTGGAGTGCGTGCAGTGGCGTGATCTTAGCTCACTGCAACCTCTGCCTCCTGGGTTCAAGAGATTATCCTGCCTCAGCTTCCCGAGTAGTTGGGATTACAGGCATGTGCCACCATGCCTGGCTATTTTTTTTGTATTTTTAGTAGAGACGGGGTTTCACCATGTTGGCCAGGCTGGTCTTGAACTCCTGAGCTGAGATGAAGCATCTGCCTTGGCCTCCCAAAGTGCTGGGATTACAAGCGTGAGCCACCGCGCCCAGCCTGCAATGAGCTATGATCGGGCTTCTCCACTCCAGCCTGAGTGAGACTCTGACTCTAACAAACAAACAAAGACAAACACAGACAAACAAATAAAAAAATAAATAAATAAAAACTGGTGGATGAGGCACTTTAGCTCGAGTGGTTATGAAAGGCCTTGCTGAGGAGATGTTTGAGCTGAGACCCTAGGGGATGAAGGATCAGGGAGAAGCCTGTTCTAGGCAGAGAAAATAGCAAGTGCAAAGGCCCTGAGGTGGAATCTCACTGGTGCGTGTGAACAACAGAAGGAGGCAGGTGTGGCTGCATTGCAGGAAGTGCAAGGTGGAATGGAAGAGGTGGCCCTGAGGTGCTCTCCATCCATCTTTACTGACCCCCAGAGGCTCAGGGATGGGGGCCAGGCTGGGATGTCTGGGGCAGCCCCCAGACTCATCTCCAGGCTGTTCCTCCCTAGGTGTACAACCCCTACCGCTTTGATCCGGACAACCCACAGCAGCGCTCTCCATTGGCGTACGTGCCCTTCTCTGCAGGACCCAGGTAACCCCTCTATTTCCCCCAGTCCAAGCCAGCTGTGGACGAACAGAGGCAGGAAAAGATCAGGAATGTGCCTCTCAGGAGCAGAGACCAGGCCTCCTTTCTGAAAACCCAGCACCCTCTCCCCAGTGTGCCAGGAGGCCCCCAAATCAGACTCTGCAATAGCATCCTGGGTATTGAGCACCGACAGTGTGTCAGGCCCTAAGTTCTGGGCTCCCACGCTCCCATTGGCTCTATGATGCCTTTGTCCCCGTTTTTACAGATGAAGGAACTGAGACTCAGAGGGGGTGCCATGTGTACAGGACACACAGCTAGTAAGAGGCTGCACCGGGATTCAGACACTCAACCCCAAGGTCACATTAATTGAGCGATTCGTGAGGTCTCACTTTAACCCTCACCCAGCCCAGGATGCTTGCTTCATTTTCGAAGGAGGCATGTGACGCCCAGGGACCAGTGCTCACACAGAAGCTGGGCCTGAGCCCTGTCCCCTCTTCCTTCAGGAACTGCATCGGACAGAGCTTCGCCATGGCCGAGATGCGCGTGGTTGTGGCACTAACACTGCTACGTTTCCGCCTGAGCGTGGACCGAACGCGCAAGGTGCGGCGGAAGCCGGAGCTCATCCTGCGCACGGAGAGTGGGATCTGGCTCAAGGTGGAGCCCCTGCCTCCGCGGGCCTGAGCGTGGGCGCGATCCCTGCGGATCCCAGGGGTCCAGGCCCCTCCCAGACTGGCCGAGGCCACGCCCCCGAAGGACCAGGACTCGCCCCAAAGATCCCGAGGGAATAGGCCACTCCCCTCGAAGTTCTGGTTCAGCTCCTGGATGACCAGGCACCGCTGTTGAGCAGCCTGATGGTGCTGGCCACGCCCCTCAAGGCAAGGCTCTGCCCCTTAGGGGGTCTGATCCCGCCCCTTGAGGCTTAGGTCCCGCCCCCTGAGTTCTCGCACCTGTCCTGTTTGAGGGACCAGGCTCGGCCCTGCCCACTTGGGCTCAGGTCCCGCCCTTCAGGATCAGGCCCCGCCCCCAGGATCCTGCGGATTGAGGTCCTCAGGCCACGCCCCTGCAGATCCAGGTCTCCAGTACTTGCCCACTGAGCCTTCAGAGGACCTAAGCCCCACCTCTGACTCAGGGCTCACCCCCTACTGGCTGAACCCCTGGCAGGCTTCCAAATTGAGGAAATCTGGAGCCTGACGTCAGAGCTTTTAACCCGGACATCACCCACCTGAGGCCCTCAGCTCATATGGGCAGACTGCTGAGGCGTGAGGCTGGATCGTAGGGCTCGAGGCTGCTTACTTTTGTTGTTGTTTTGTAAACTCAGACCCTTGTAAGCCCCTTCCTTCCTCCCTTGCCCAAAGACCCTTTGCTGAGTGTTCTGTTTTTGTAGAATAAAAGCAAAGGATGCAGACCTACCCCACCCTCCACCCCCTAACTCAGCCAGACCCTTACACGTGGAGCCCCCAGCATGGGAATGAGGGGCTCTGCAACTGAGCGAAGCTGCGGGCTAGGAGGCTGGAAAGCCATTTGTCCTAGGACATAAACTCAGATTTTGGGGGTCAGTTTGTGTGTTCATTTATTTCATCAACAGATCACCTATTGTTTGCTGGCACTGCTTCAGAACCACAGGCAGGCCCTGATTTCTGCCTTCTCAGGGGGTGGGGGACAGATGTTGAACAAATAATTCCACCTGTAAAGGTTTATTTACAACCCAGGACAGGTGCTCCAAAGGCGAGGCCCCAGGTGCTGGATGAGTATAGCAGAGGGATGGGGATAGGTCAGGGAGAACTTCTCCGATGCTGGAATGGAAGTTTAGTAGGTGACAAGGGGAGGGACGAATACTCCAGGCAGAAGGAACAGTATCTGAAAATGCCCTGAGCTGAGGGAGAGCAGAGTGTGTTTGAGGAACTCACCAGGGGCCAGGTGGCTGGATCTGGGAAGTGGGGGCGGAATGAAGGAAGGGGCCAAATGCACAGGCTTTATGCTGAGGGCAATAGGGAGCCATGGAGAGTGTGTGAGCCGGATCAGGATAGGACATGGCCAGATCTAGGGCTGGCAGGGAGGTGACTTGTGGGGGATCACTGGGGGTTGGGACCCTGGGAAGGAGGGAAGCTGAGGTCCAGACAACAGGAAGGGCCAGGATTGGGGTGACTATCTAGCAGTGGGGGATGAGGGGAGGGAGGTGGTCAGGGTGATGCTCAGGTATTTGGCTGAGGGAACTTGATGGTAGCGTAGTCCCTGATATGGGAATATGAAAGGTGGGGGCCAGGCGTGGGGGCTTATACCTGTAATCCCAGCACTCTGGGAGGCTGAGACTGGAGGATTGCTTGAGACCAGGAGTTAGAGACCAGCCAGGGCAACACAGTGAGACCCCATTTCCACAAAAAATAAAAAATTAGCCAAGTGTGATGGTGCACATCTGTAGTCCCAGCTACTCGGGAGGCTAAGGCAGGAGGATCACTTGAGCTGAGGAGTTTGAGGCTGCAGTGAGTTATGATCATACCACTGCACTCCAGCCTGGGCAACAGAGCAAGACCCTGTTCCAAAAACAAACGAAAAAAGGTGGGCAATGACAATGTAGCAATTTTATACATATAAAACGCTACACTAAAGGAAAATGATACTATTATATATATATATACACACACACACACACACACACACACACCATCATTGTATATATAGTGGTGGTATAATAGTGGTATCATCTTCCTTTTGGGTAGCATTTGCCTGTAGACCATTTCCATCTAGGTTACTAGAGACAATAATATTAATTCAACAGGCTGGGTGCGGTGGCCCATGCCTGTAATCCCAGCACTTGGAGAGGCTGAGACAGGTGAATTACCTGAGGTTAGGAGTTTGAGACCAGCCTGGCCAACATGGTGAAACCCTGTCTCTACTAAAAATATAAAAATTAGCCACGTGTGGTGGCAGGCACCTGTAATCCCAGCTACTCAGGAGGCTGAGGCAGGAGAATTGCTTGAACCTGGGAGGTAGAGGTTGCAGTGAGCCGAGATTGCGCCACTGCACTCCAGCCGGGGTGACAGAGTGAGATTCTGTCTAAAAAAAAAATTTAATTAATTCATCAAATATTTATTGGGCAATCTGCCTTGAGACAGGCACTGTTTGAGCCCTAGGTTCCCAGAGTTTACCTCTAGGGAGGAGACATGATAAATGATAAATAAGTAAAGAAATAAGTAAATTCACACAGGGCCTTTTGTGAGGTTTTGTGACAGAAATGGGGAGTTCTGAGCAGAGGAGGGACAAGATTTGTCATATGAACTTTTTTTTTTTTTTTTTGAGACAGGCTCTTGCTTTGTTGCTCAGGCTGGTGTGCAGTGCTGCAACCATAGCTCACTGCAGCCTTGGCCTCCTTGGGCTTAAACGATCCTCCTGCCTCAGCCTCCTGAGTAGCTGGGACCATAGGCACACACCACCATGCCCAGCTAATTTTTGTATTTGTTGTAGAGACGGGGGTCTTACTGTGTTGCCCAGGCTGGTCTTGAACTCCTGGTCTCAAGCAACCCTCCCACCTCAACCTCCCAAAGTGCTGGGATTACAGGTGTGAGCCACCATGCCAGGATTACCATACAACTTTGTGTGCTCTGTTGAACAGAGACTGTGTGAGGCAAAGATGAGACTAGGCAGATCAGTTGGGGGTGACTGCATTCATCCAGGTGAGAGATGACGGTGGCTTCAACCAAGCTGGGGTCTTTAGAGGAGATCAAGAGCAATTGGATTCCAAGGAGGAGTGACTGTTCACAAAGGCAGTGCCGTCAGCCTTGGTGGTGGATCAAACGTGAAGTTTGAAGGAAGTAGGGGACTCTAGGTTTGGGCTTGAACGTCTGGAAAAACGGAACTGCCATCAGCTGACGTGGGGAATGTTGAGTGGAGTGAGTTGTTTTGTGGGAGATGTCAGGATGTCAGTTTCGGTTCAGAGGAATTGGACATGTCAGTTGGATAGACATTTCTCTAATTCAAGAGAGTTTTGGGTTGGGCATGTATAATTGGGAAGCCTTAGTATAAATATTTTATATATTTTTCCAAAAACTAGAGAAGTGATTTCAAATAGGGGTGTTTTTTCCTACCAGAGGACATTCGTTGTTGTTTGGAAACATTTTTGGTTGTCACAACTGGTAGTTACTATTGGCATCTAGAGGGTAGGGACCCGGGACTCTGCTAAACATTCTGCAAGACACAGGATACCTAGCTCAATAAAACAAGTAATTATCCAGTCCCAAAGGCAAACAGTTCTGCTGATTAAAAACCATGAACTGGAGAACCAAAACAAACAAACAAACAAAAAATAAATAAAACAAAAAAAAGGAAGAAGAAAAGAAAGCAAAACTTTAAGACTGGGTGAGATCTCTGTGTGTGTGCACGCGCGCGAGTGTGTGTGTGTGTGTGTGTGTGTGTGTGTGTGTATGGAGGAAGGGCTTAAGGACTGAGCCCTGGGGGTGGTCTCCAAAGTTAATCTAACAATTATGAGGCCAGGCGTGGTGGCTCACACCTGTAATCCTAGCACTTTGGGACGCCGGGGTGGGCGGATCACTTGAGGCCAGGAGTTCCAGACCAGCCTGGCCAACACGGCGAAACTCCATCTCTATTTAAAATACAAAAAATTAGGGCAGGGCGCGGTGGCTCACTCCTGTAATCCCAGCACTTTGGGAGGCCGAGGCGGGCGGATCACGAGGTCAGGAGATTGAGACCATCCTGGCTAACACGGTGAAACCCTGTCTCTACTAAAAATAAAAAAATCAGCCGGGCGTGGTGGCACGCGCCTGTAGTCCCAGCTAAGCGGTAGGGCGAGACAGGAGAATCTCTTGAACCCGGGAGGCAGAAGTTGTAGTGAGCCAAGATAGTGCCACTGCACTCCAACCTGGGTAACAGAGCGAGACTCTGTCTGAAAACAAAAACAAAAACAAAACTTTTTTTTATTGAGTGCTTCCTGTGTGCTCTTCCCATATATTCCCATTTAATTCTCACACTGACTTGTAAGATCACTTTTTATTATTCCGTTTAACAGAGGTGGAAACTGAGCCCCCGAGTGCCCGAGTGAAGTGACTTACCCAACATCCTTCGGTGGGGCCTCAGCGGGAGCCCTGAGTCCTTTTCTGCTCCACCCCTCAGGCTCTCAGTCCTGGTCTGGGTCCCTAGCCACGTTGCGTAGAAGGGGGCGTCGACGGGGGTTGGGCTAGAGTTGGGGGCGTGGAGATGAGCTACAGCTGGGCTGGCTGGGCGAGAGGCAGTAGCAGCGGCATGTGTCCTGGGGCGCCCCCCGGTGGCCTGTGCTGGGGTCGTCGGCCAGAATCCCCTGTCCGAGGTACTCCAGAGCGGAATGGGAAACAGTCCCAGACCCTACGTGAGCCACCCGGATCTCGCAGGTGCTGCCTCTCCAACACCTCCCTACCAACCGAGGGTCTCCAAGAACGCATCCTTCGTCAAACACCTCCTGGACCGTTTTCAGTGCAACCCCGCCATTCACTAGCAAAGTTAGCCTTGGGATCCGACATATGTGGGTTCAATTTGGGCTCTATTCCTTCCAAAGAGCGGCCTTGGGCACGTGACTGCCCCTCTCTGCATCTCCCCTTTCCCTTGTCGTGCGAATAGTCCAGTATCATCATGCTTGTAATGCACGTTAAGTTTCCGCCAAGGGCCACGAGGGCGATTAAATGAGAGTGAGAAGGGAGGAGTAAGTTCCTTGGGTCCCCGGAGCCCTGTTACACTACTGCAAGTGTAGTTCTCAAAACACCCAAGTCTGGTCCTGTCGCTGGCAGCTGTGGGACCTCCTTCCTCCTGAGTGTGAAGAACCCGCCCTCTGCTGGACAATTTGGAGACAACAGGCGCTAAGGAGTTCATTGTTCGTTCAATTTTGAGTCCGTGCATGTTTGAGCGTGCATGTGTGATTGCGTATGTGTTTAGGTTCATTTGGGTAACAGTGTGTGTATGTGTTGTAGTGTGCACACGAGTGTGTGTAAACGTGTGTGTATGGGTGTGACTGTGTGTGTGCATATGGGAGGGTGTGTTGGAAGGACAGAAGAGGTGAACTCCACTCACTGTCACTGTAACTATCCACACCAGGCTGTGTTCCCGCTCATGGCTGGAGCCACTGTCAGAGCCCCTGCCTCTGTCCCCAGGTCTGACTTGTGTGGTGCAGGCAGGACATTCTGGAGAAATCATGCCCTTGGAGGCAGCTCTCAGTAATGACTGGTGGGTATTTGGTGGATAAATACCCCAGCTCCCTCGCTCTGGGTGTGATGACTCCCTTGCTCTGGGAGGTGCATGTTCTATTCTGTCTCCCTGAGGTACTAGGCAGGGCTGAGCCCTAGCTACCGACAGTAGAAACTTCCTTAATAAAGGTCCCTTTAACTGCTGCTGCATTCCCTTCCCCATCCCACTTCTCCATTGTCCTAATTGTGTTTCCAGGGTTCACCTCCCAAATAAACAACAGGCAGTTGAACTCTTGTCTTATGGTCACCCTCCAGACAGAGGATTTGCACTCAACTCCTCATATTAAAGTCTAGTTCCAGGGAACCCAAATTAAGACACTCATGTGTGCTGCCTCCTCCAATCTCCAGAAACCTATCAGTGTGCCTTTTTTTTTTTTTTTTTTTTTTTTTTTTTTTTTTTTTTTTTTTTTAACCAACGATGAATGTGAATTTCAGAGAGGGCAAACCACTTGCCCAAGGTCGCACGGCAGTGAGGGAGTGGCAGAGCCTGGCTTTGACTATGGGCTGTATGACCATGAGCTGGGTGCTCGCTCCTCTCCTGACAGCCTCCTCCCTCCTCAAGGACATGGAAGGAGCAGGGAATAGGTTGTAAGTGTAAAGTTTGAAAGGGAAATTTTTCCACTTTCTGCTACTACTTCCTACTTCTGGCCCAGTAGTTTGGTGTGTGTGTGTGTTTTTTTCCAGTTTTTAAATATTGCATATATATGTATATGTGTGTGTGTGTGTGTGTATATATATAAATGTTTTCCAATGTATATAAAAGCATTTATGCATGGTACCAGTTTTTTTTTTTTTTTTTTTTGACAGGGTCTCACTCTGTCACCCGGGCTGGAGTGCAGTGATGTGATCTCGGCTCACTGCAACCTCTGCCTCCTGGGTTCAAGCGATTCTAGTGCCTCAGCTTCCTGAGTAGCTGGGATTACAGGAGCACCCCCATGCCCGGCTAATTTTTTTTTTTTTGTATTTTTAGTAGATACGAGGTTTCACCATGGTGGCCCGGCTGGTCTCAAATTCCTGACCTCAAATGATCTGCCCACCTTGGTCTCCCAAAGTGCTGGGATTGCAGACGTGAGCCACCGCACCTGGCCTTTTTTTTTTTTTTTGATACAGGATATTGCTGCTCTGTTGCCTAGGCTGGAGTGCAGTGGTGCAATATCAACTCATTGCAAACTCCGTCTCCTGTGCTCAAGCAATTCTCCCACCTTAGCCTCCTGAGTAGCTGTAACCACAGGTGCATGCCATCACACCCAGATCCATTTTTGTGTTTTTTGTAGAGATGGGGTTTTACCTTGTTGCCCAGGCTGATCTGGTGTAGCAGGATGAGTCGCAGACAAAACTCCTCAGACACCAGATTAAAGAAGGAAGAGGTTTTTTTATTCAGCCAGGAGCGTCGGCAGACTCGCGTCTTAAGAGCCGAGCTCCCCGAAAAGAAATTCTTGGCCTTTTAAAGGCTTATAACTTTAAGGGGTCCACGTGAAAGGGTGGTGATAAATGGAGCAAGCGTGGGAAATGTGACTGAGGGCTACATGCATCAGCTGACAGAACAGAAAGTTTTACAATGCTTTTTTCATACAGTGTCTGGAATTTACAGATAACACAAGTAGTTTAGGTCCGGGGTTGATGTTATTACTTTTTTTTTAACTCCTAGGGCTGGGTGGTGGTGCCAAGGTTGTCTATTATCTTACTTTTGATTTTTTCTAACTTTCTGCTTTTTGTTTTTTCTCCTGTCTTGTGAACTAGGCAAGGTGGGGGGAGGAGGGCAGCAAGAGTAGTAGTGGTCTTTTTCCTCATTCCCCGCTTTGAGCATTATCACTAAATAGTGGGAGTTTTTATTTTATTTTTATTTTCTGAGTCTCTTTGTGAGACAGAGCGATAGGGTTTTATGTAATACACTTGTGCTGAAGTTTTTTGATGAACTGTGGTAGCTACACAACCTTTTATCATTTGAAGGAGCAGGTGTAATACACAGGGGAGCAGCAAGCACGTTTTTATTACCAGTAACACACTCATAATGAGAGTTTTAAATTTTTTATAGCTGCAAACTATTTTCTAAATGAAGACGTAGGATCAAACCTGTGTTAAACTTGTATATACACATGTACTAACTTTGTCATGTCTTAAGCAGGTTAGTTTTGTTACTAGGTCTTAAAGGCTTTTTCTTAGCACGTAACAGTATTTTTTAATAACAGAAGTTTTAAAGAGCCAGATGCTTGAACTTGGGGCATCTGTTTGAGGAAAGAGTTAGTTAAAGTAAAGTTATCTTGAGGCATTAACTCTTTTGCTTCTCACGGCCATTGGTCTTTTATGTTAGCCTTTTTATAAACATAACGTGAAGAAATATCCAGGCTGCCAGCTACGTTTTCAGCCAACTGAGCAAATAGGTTTTTTCTGTTTTTGCTAAAGGAGGAGGTTCTGGTAACTTCTGGTTTATATGTTTAAAGAATGACTGCAAGACTCCGAATTGTTGCTGGGCTGGACAGGTCTGGGTTTCCTAAGTAGTATGTGCACAGTGGGGACACCTTATATAGCTGTTTCTTCTAGCATGGTTATGGTGGGGGTAACAACAACAAAACAATGTCCAGCAAGGACAAAAGAGGTCCTTACCTGGGAAAAAGATTGAATACAGTGACAGAACAATAGGAAAACAGTATTACAGGAAAATAATTAGTCTTAAGATTTTTAACTACATTTACTTGCTTGACGAGTCCTCAAGCTTCAGCTGTGCATAGATTAGTCAGCTGCTGGTGTGTGACTAGAGCAGGGCTTGTTGTCTCCTCAAGCTTCAGCTGTGCGTAGACTGGTCAGCCTCTGGAGTGACCTAAGCAGGGCTGTTGTCTTCAGCAGCAGCTTGGTCTCGTCTCAGGATCAGCCAGGTTGGATGATCTGCGTCCTGCTGGCTGGTCCACTTGTCCTGAGCTGCCAGTGTTAGCTGACTGTGGTGGATCCAAGACACAACGCCTGCAACTTTAACAGCAGTGGGAGTGGACAAGGTTACAGGATAGGGCCCATCCTATATGGGTCCTAGAAAAATTAGATTTTACTTTAAACAGAGTCACCAGATTTAAAGGGGTGTCAGGCTTACAGGCATTTTCATTTATTTAATTATGAACACTTTGTATGGCTATTTTCTAAAGCCAGCATTTGCTTTCTTTTTTTTTTGTTTGTTTGTTTGTTTTCTTGAGACGGAGTCTCGCACTTTCACCCAGACTGGACTGCAGTGGCGCGATGTCGGCTCACTGCAAGCTCCGCCTCCTGGGTGCACACCATTCTCCTGCCCCAGCCTCCCAAGTAGCTGGGATTACAGGCACCCGCCACCACGCCTAGCTAATTTTTTTGTATTTTTAGTCGAGACGGGGTTTCACCGTGTTAGCCAGGATGGTCTCTATCTCCTGACCTCGTGATCCACCCATCTCGGCCTCCCAAAGTGCTGGGATTACAGGCTTGAGCCACCGCGCCCGGCTTGCATTTGCTTTCTTAAGGTTAATTCCTTTAGTTTCTGGAAGTCACCTTTAATTTGACCTATGATTTGGGGGTGGCCAACCAAACAAAATCTTATAGGGCAAATACCTAGTTTGTTTGGTGGGGGTGCCCCTGATTCAGAGGAGGACCATAGGCAAAAACCCGATTTTATCTTAATTAAGCAAACAAGCACTAGTATGTACCGATAGCCTCCGGCATGGGGCAATTCTGTAAAGTCTATAAGCAAGTTTTCACAAGGTAGCGTTCTTTTTCCTGTTTAAGTTTCTTAGAGGAGGGCTGCTTCTCCCGCATACTCCCTTTGTAACTCTATTTAGTGGCTTAGCCTTCAGTGAGTAACTGGAATCCAGATATGGCAGAATCTTGCTTCTTTTAACTTCTAATGCGACCATCGGCTCCTGAGAGCCTAATGAGAAGGTGCCTAGTCTGTCCTAGTCTTTGCATTCTGCGGCTCCTGTCAGCCTGATCAGATCAGTATTTGGTTCCTCCAAGGTGCGGCAGCCCTTGGCCGATGGCCTCTTTGTCTTGCGGCCTTGGCCATTTCCTTTATTGCCTTTTGAACGTTTACCCTTCTAGCGTCCTTTCTTTTTGCATCTTGCACATGAATCTCTCTCTAGCCTTGTCCGGCTCTTGGATCCTTGCCTAACTTGACTTCTTTCATGTTTACATCCATGTCCACGTCCTCTCACATTGCCAAGTTTTCTTTTTATACTTCTCTTAGCCTTTCTTTTTCTTTTGCTCTTTCCCAGTTTTGTTCTTTTTTTTTTTTTTGAGACGGAGTCTCGCTCTGTCGCCCAGGCTGGAGTGCAGTGGCCGGATCTCAGCTCACTGCAAGCTCCGCCTCCCGGGTTTACGCCATTCTCCTGCCTCAGCCTCCCGAGTAGCTGGGACTACAGGCGCCCGCCACGTCGCCCGGCTAGTTTTTTGTACTTTTTTAGTAGAGACGGGGTTTCNCAGGAAGAGGTTTTTCATTTGGCCAGGAGCGTTGGCAGACTTGCGTCTTAAGAGCCGAGCTCCCCGAAAAAGAAATTCTTGGCCTTTTTAAAGGCTTACAACTTTAAGGGGTCCACGTGAAAGGGTCGTGATAAATCGAGCAAGCGTGGGAAACGTGACTGGGGGCTACATGCATCAGCTGACAGAACAGAAAGTTTTACAATGCTTTTTTCATACAGTGTCTGGAATTTACAGATAACACAAGTAGTTTAGGTCAGGGGTTGATATTATCATTATTACTTTTTTTAACTCCTAGGGCCGGGTGGTGGTGCCAAGGTTGGCTGGCTATTTATCTTACTTTTGTTTCTTTCTAACTTTTTGCTTTCAGTCTTTCCTCCTGTCTTGTGAACTAGGCAAGGTGTGGGGAGGAGGGCAGCAGGAGTAGTAGTGGTTTCCTTCCTTACTGGAACTCCTGGATTCAAGTGATCTGCCGGTCTTGGCCTCCCAAACTGTTGTGATTACAGGCGTGAGCCACTGCACCAAGCCCATTATCAATTTTTTGATGACTCCAAACTTGTTGGGAAATGTATCTCTTTCAATTATCTGTTATTGTATATTGAACCACCAGGAAACTTAGTAGGTTAAAACGATAAACAGGCTGGGCGCGGTGACTCACACCGGTAATCCCAGCACTATGGGAGGCTGAGGCAGGTGGATCACCTGAGGTTGGGAGTTCGAGACCAGCCTGACCAACATGGGGAAACCCCATCTCTACTAAAAATACAAAATTAGCCAGGCATAGTGGCGTAAGCCTGTAATCCCAGCTACTTGGGTGGCTGAGGCAGAAGAATCGCTTGAACCAGGGAGGTGGAGGTTGCGGTGAGCCAAGATCACACCATTGCACTCCAGCCTGGGCAAGAAGAGTGAAACTCTATCTAAAAAAAAAAAAAAAAAAAAATATACAATTTTTTTTTTTTTGTTTGCTTGTTGTTTTTTGGGTTTTTTTTTTGTTTTTTTGTTTTTTGGTATGTGTATGAACTCCTATCTGTATCAGAATATATACAACTTTTGGTTTGCTCACAAATTTACCATTTGGGCAGGGCTCAGCAAGGATGGCTTTCTCCATCCTAGACAGCATCAGTGTGGGCAGCTCATTTGAGGTTGGAAGAGATACTTTGAGGTGGCTCACTCTCATGGCTGGCAATTTGGAGCTGCCTATTTGCCAGGGGTCTGAGTTTCTCTCACATAAGACCTCTCCACGGGGGTGCTTGTGCTGCCTTTTTACATGACAGCTGAGTCCAAGGTGTCTATTTCAATGGATGCAGAAGGAAGCTATAATGCTTCTTATGACCTAGGCCCTGAAGTCCTAGAAGACACAGAGACAGCCCAGATTCAAGGAGTGGGGAAGTAGGCTGCACCTCTGTATCAGTTAAGGTCCTTCAGAGAAACAGAATCAATAAAATCAATCAATCAATCAATCAACCAATCAACAAACCAACCAATATTTATGTATTTATTTTAAGATATATCTGGGTTGGTCGTGGTGACTCATGTCTGTAATCCCAGTAGTTTGGGAGGCCGAGGTGGGCGGATTGCTTGAGCCTAGGAATTGGAGGCCAGCCTGGGCAATATGGTGAAAACTCACCTCTACAAAAATACAAAAATTAGCTCAGTACAGTGGCATACACTTTTAGTTCCAGCTACTTGGGAGGCTGAGGTGGGAGGATCGCTTGAGTGCGGGAGATCAAGGCTGCAGTGAGCCGTGATCACGCCACTGTACTCCAGCCTGGGTGACAGCAAGATCCTGTCTCAAAAAAAAAAAAAGCTATATCATATATTTATCTTAAGTCATATTTTCAACATCTTAAGATCTATATATACAAAACTATAACTAGATGTAAATTCATTTTAAGACATATATCTGGCTGGTCAAGGTGGCTCAGGGCTGTAATTCCAGCACTTTGGGAGGCCGAAGTGGATGGATCACCTGAGGTCAGGAGTTCGAGATCAGCCTGGCCAACATGGTGAAACCCTATCTCTACTAAAAATACAAAAATTAGCTGGGGGTGGTGGTGGGAGCCTGTAATCCCAGCT
Organism: Rhinopithecus bieti; assembly: GCF_001698545.2. NCBI lineage: Eukaryota > Metazoa > Chordata > Mammalia > Primates > Cercopithecidae > Rhinopithecus > Rhinopithecus bieti. The sequence goes on from NW_016811267.1 coordinate 527,322, forward strand.
ACTCAGGAGGCTGAGGCATGAGAATAGCTTGAACCTGGGAGGCGGAGGTTGCAGTGAGCCGAGATCACGCCATTGTACTTGAGCCTGGGCAATGAGAGTGAAACTCGTCTCAAAAAAAAAAAAAAAAAAAAAAAAGACATATATCTTTAAGGAATTTGGCTCATGCGGTTATAGGCTGGCAAATTGTTAATCTATAGCTGCAGCAGGTCACCAGGCTGGAAACTCAGGCAGGCACTGATGCTGTAGTCTCAAGGTAGAATTTCTCATTTTCTGAAAAACTTAGTTTTTGCTCTAAGGCCTCTCAACTGACAGGATGAGGCTCATTCACATAATCCAGGGTAATCTCTTTTACTTAATCAACAGATTGTCTGTAACCCCAGCACTTTGTGAGACTGAGGTTGGAGGATCTCTTGAGTCCAGGAGTTTGAGATCAACCTGGACAACACAGGGAGATCCCATCTCTACAAATAATACAAAAATTAGCTAGGCATGGTGGCATGTGCCTGCGGCCTTCCAGCTACTTGGGAAGCTGAGGTGGGAGGATTGCTTGAGCCCAGGAGGTGGAGGTTGCAGAGAGCTACGATTGCACCACTGCACTCCAGCCTGGGCAACAGAGAGAGAACTTGTCTCAAAAAAAGAAGTCCACAGACTATAATTATATCCACAAAACAACTCCACTGCAACACCCAGTTTACTGTCTGACTAAATAACTGGATACTATAGCTGGGCCAAGTTGACATAAAACACTAACCGTCACAGCCTCTCAAGGGGAAGGTAGCAAAGAGTTTGCTGCCAGTTTTAATCTATTGCATAGGGATAGAAGGGGCAGCAAATGACCTCTTTTTATGACACTGCAATTCCCAAGGGTCCTCTCTCCAAGTCTCCCTTCTGAGGCTTGGAGTAGTGGATGGCAGTAGGCTAGTTTTGTTTTGTTTTGTTGTTTTCGAGATGGAGTCTTGCTCTGTCGCCCAGGCTGTAGTGCAGTGGTATGATCTTGCCTCATTGCAACCTGCGCCTCCCAGGTCCAAGCGATTCTCCTGCCTCAGCTTCCCAAGTAGCTGGGATTACAGGTGTGCACCACCACGCTAAGTTTTGTATTTTTAGTAGAGACAAGCTTTCACCATGTTGGCCAGGCTGGTCTTGGACTTCTGACCTCATGTGATCTGCCTGCTTCGGCCTCTCAGAGTGGTGGGATTACAGGCGTGAGCCACAATCCCTGACCATTTTCTGTTTTCTTTTCTTTCCTTTCTTGTTTTTATTTTTATTTTTTTGAGCCAGAGTATTGCTCTGTTATCCAGGCTGGAGTGCAGTGATGCCATCTCAGCTCACTGCAATCTCTGCCTCCTGGGTTTAGGTGATTCTTGTGCTTCAGCCTCCTGGATAGCCAGGATTACAGGTGCAGGCCACCAAGCCTGGCTTTTTTTTTTTTTTTTTTTTTTTTTTTAGTAGAGACAGGGTATTGCCATGTTGGCCAGGCTGGTCTCGAACTCCTGACCTCAAGTGATCTGCCTGCCTTGGACTCTCTAAGTGCTGGAATTGCAGGCGTGAGCCATCGCACCTGGCCAGAATAGATAATACATTAAAAAATAAAATTTATTAAAAATAAAAAGAAGAGAGGAAATCATTGAGTAACATCGTGTAACATGCTCTGGTGGTGGTTCCTAGCTCTTGTGTGACCTCTGAACTTTTCCAAAGTTCCCTTCTAGGATTTCTGTCTCCCAATCCAGTTCATGGGGTCTTCTGTCACCCAGGCTGCAAATGTGGCAGTTACAGCTACACCCGCTGGTCCTGCCCTCAATATGGACTAAGGGGCTTGTTAGGTTTTCATCCTTCTTCTTTGTCATTTTTTTTTTTTGAGATACAGTTTCACTCTGTCACCAGGCTGGAATGCAGTGGTGCAATCCTAGCTCATTGCAACCTCGACCTCCTGAGTTCAAGCGATCCTCCCAGCTTAGCCTCCCAAGTAGCTGTGACCACAGGCATGTGCCACACACCTGGCTAATTCTTCGTGTGTGTGTGTGTATATATATGTGTGTGTGTGTATATATATATTTATATATATATTTATATTATATATTATTCTATGGTAATATATCTATAATATATTTTCTATATATATATTTTATTAATATTTTACTTATATTTGATGTATATAATGTATATATATATGATTTTATATATTCCTATATATTATATTTATATATATATATATTTATATTTTTCTCTCTTCAGAGATGGGGTCTTACTGTGTTGCTGGTCTCGAACTCCTAGGGTCAAGTGATCCACCTGTCTTGGCCTCTCAAAGTGTTGGGACTACATGCTCGAGCCACTGTGCCTGGCTGGGTTTTGAGTTCTTGAGCGTGTTAAATGAAACTTCAACACTGGCTTCTGGTGTGAGTGCTGAGTGAGATTTTATCGGTCACCACATGGGTCGCCAGTGCATCCGATTCCTGCTTCTCCTGTGTCTTTTGGTTGCAGGCACCCCTCTAGCCCTGGTTATCAGTGCATTTGAGGATGGAAGCAAGAATGAACATGTGTGTCCCACCTCGTGCTTTACCCACCTGGCACAACTTCCGGGAAGGGCCCTTATGCAGAGCCCACTCCCTTATGTCATTCAGGTTCCTGCTCAAAGATCTCTTCTTGGGACGTCCCTGCCTGATTACCGAGTCCAGAACAGCCCCCTCAGTCACTGTCTAGCTTGTCTGATTCTGCTAATTTCCCATAAGAGAAGTGGCATGTCACCGTCTCCACCACGCACTATTGGTTAAGCAACTCGAGTAGCTTGGGACCTCAGCCTCCCAAGTAGCTGGGACCACAGGCATGTGCCACCACACCTGGCTAATATTTTTGTATTATTATTATTATTATTATTTTGCAGAGATGAGGTCTCACTGTCACACAGGCACTATTGGTTAAGCAACCAATAGTGTGTGGTGGAGGTGGTGACATGCCACTTCTGTTCTGAATCCCAGGCCAGTCCAGATTCAAGGGGAAAGAAATTAAGCTCTTCCTCTTGCTGAAGACAATGACAAAGACTTTGGGGCTATCACCTTTAAGCGTTCTGGGTTAGAATCTGAGATTCTGCATTTCCAAGACGCTGCTGGTCCAAGGAGCACATCTTGAGTATCCACTTCTTATATAGCTCATGGCTAGAAAAGTCCTTTTTGTCCCTAAATTTTAAATGAGCACCTACTATGTGCCAGGAATCATTTTCACCCACGGTAATGTTTAATTACTTCATTGTGTGGCTGGAGCAAGGTTTGGCACCTCTCTGTTTTTAATCTCCTCCCTCCCTCTTCTCTCCAGACCTAGTTGGGCATCTACCCTGTTGCCTCCCACCTACTCCAAGGGGCCCTGGCCTTGCCCCTGGCTCATCTGTGGGGTGGACCAGGTGGAGCCACCCCAGTAGAGAAGGAGCAGAATCTGTGCATCTCAGCTTGCTGCCAGCTCCAGGGCCCTCCAATGTGCTCTAGGACCTGAACTGGATCAGGCAGGGCTACATGGTATGTAGGTAGCCCTTAGTTAGGGAAGGAAATTTTGGGCATCTCCCCAAAATCTGATCAATCACAGGGGGAATACCTATTCCAATTTTCTCATTCAGCAGCTCCATCCTTCAAACTTACTCCTATCTTGGGACTGGGCCTGAGGACTCGCACCTGTAATCCCAGCACTGTGGGAGGCCGAGGCGGGCAGATCGTGAAGTCAGGAGTTGGGGACCAGCCTGATAAATATGGTGAAATCCTGTCTCTACTAAAAACACAAAAAGTAGCCAGGTGTGATGGCGGGTGCCAGTAATCCCAGATACTTGGGAGGCTGAGACAGCAGAATAGCTTGAACCTGGAGGCAGAGCTTGCAGTGAGCTGAGATCACGCCACTGCACTCTAGCCTTGGGGACAGAGCAAGCCTCCACCTCAAAAACAAACAAAAAACTTTCCCAAATAGGAAGACTGAGTCCAGGAGACCCAGCACTGCCCACAGTCAGAGCAAGGACAGGGCGCAACGAGGACTCCACCCAGAGTCCCTTGGCTCTGCTATCCCATGCCTGACCCCGTCAGCTCACGGCCCCCTCTCACTCTTGCCCCCGATGCCTCCCACCCCTCCTTCTACACTGAGTGAGATCCCACAGTTAGCTTCTTAAAGGTCTTGGCCAGGCGCGGTGGCTGACACCTGTAATCCTAAAACTTTGGGAGGCCAAGGCGGGTGGATCGCCTGAGGTCAGGAGTTCACCATCCTAGCTAACACCGTGAAACCCCATCTCTACTAAAAATACAAAAAAATTAGCCGGGCGTGTTGGCGGGCGCCTGTAGTCCCAGCTACTTGGGAGGCTGAGGCAGGAGAATGGCGTGAACCCGGGAGGCGGAGCTTGCAGTGAGCCGAGATCACGCCACTGCACTCCAGCCTTAGTGACAGAGCGAGCCTCCGTGTCAAAAAAGAAAAAAAAAAAAAGAGTCTTGATGAGTTCCACTTGCTGCTGAAGGCTTCTTTTCTTTTTACCTAGCTTCCTAATCCTCATTGCTGGGCATGCAAATAATTCTGCTTTGCATTAAAACAAACAAAACTGACCACAGTTTCCTGGTTTACTCTTCCAGTTCTCTTTATCCCCAGAATCTGACCTGGGTAATCCTCAGCGAGGCTGGATTCTTTGTTCTTTGTTCCTGCTCCTAGCCGTCATGTGTCAACCCAGCCCTGGGCTGGCTGGAGGCAGGACTTGAACTTCTGCCAGGTTGTGCAGTCAGAGGCCAGAGACTCCCTTCTTGAAGTCTCCTAATTCTGCACCGAAAAATGGTGCATGGCGTCCTCCCAGCCCATGTGTGGGAGATGTTTGGGTGCAAGGTTGGCCTGCCTGGTCCTCCTTGCCTGACGCCTGAATTCCCAACCTCATGATTTATGTGGCCTTGGCAGGGCAGGGGTAGCTGTAAACGTGGGGTCCCAGAGTCTCTTAGGCCCCAGGTTCAAGCAGGAGATACTGATCCCTGAAGATCCAGTTCCCACTCTGAACTGTGCCACTGACTTGGTTCCTCTTTGCACCCAGCTGCTACCGCCTGCAGGTTTTGGCCCGCTGTCCAGGCAGGGAGGAGGCAGCCAGGCCTATGGCCTATGGGGATTGGCTACCCCTGACTGGCCATCCCAGCCCAGCCTTGCCTAGGTCAGGGGCCAGGTACAAAGAAGCCCCAGGAGGAGGGAAGAGGAAGTTGTGTGGGACAAGCTGCTCCCGACAGAAGGTGCCAGGCTGGAACTGTCGGGGGTGGAGGGTCCTGGTCTGGGAGAGGGAGCGGCACTGCCCATGGCTGGGGTGGCTCCAGGGAGCTGGTCCTGGTGGGGCTGATGCGTTCCTGGTAACTGAAACCAAGCCCTTGGCAGCCTGTAGTGATTCAGGCTGGGCCTTTCGGGACTCTAAGGCTTCCTGTCTCTCTTTCTCTCTCCCTTCTCTCTTCTTTACGTCTTCTCTCTCCACCTCTTCTCCTGGCTGTTGCTGGGTTTCCCTCTCTGCTTTCAGCCCTTGTTTTGTCATCTCTGAGCTCTCCCTGCCTCCAGCACCTCCCGTCCCTGCCCCTGTCCAATGTCCCCGAAGCTCCCTGGGCTCTTTTCTGGGCCTCAGGACTTTACCCTCCATCCCATCTGCCCTGCAGGATGGTGACGCTGAGCTTGTCCTGGCTGGGCCTCGGGCCGGTGGCAGCGTCCCCGTGGCTGCTCCTACTGCTGGTTGGGGCCTCCTGGCTCCTGGCCCGCGTCCTGGCCTGGACCTACGCCTTCTATGAGAACTGCCGCCGCCTCCGGTGTTTCCGGCAGCCCCCCAAACGGAACAGGTTTTGGGGTCACCTGAGCATGGTGAGTGTGGCAGCAGGACGGGTCTGGCGTCTCAGGGTGGATGGACTTGTAGAGGGGCAGGAATAGGGCTCAGGGAGCTGGATATTGAGGGTGGGTTTGGGTCTGGGACATCAGAGGAGTGAGGGAGACCGAGGGGAGCCCCTCTTCTCTCACTGACCCAACCAGATTCATTCCTCCTCTCTGTCCACTCCATGGTCCCAGGACTTTTTCTTTCTCTCTTTTCCCCACCCTAAGCCTGCTTTGGCTCAAGTTCCTGCCTGTCTTCCCCACGTTAATGCATCCTTGTTCTACTTGGGGCTTCTAGGTGGACTGCACAGAGCAGGTACACCCTGGCTGGCCATAATCTTTTTTTTTTTTTTTTTTTTTGAGGCCGGGTCTCGCTCTGTCACCCAGGCTGTGGTGCATTCATACCTCACTGCAGCCTTGACCTCCTGGGCTTAACCTATCTTCCCATCTCAGCCTCCCCAGTAGCTGGGACTATAGTTGTGCACCAACAGACCTGCTAGTTTTTTTGATTTTTTGTAGAGACAGCGTCTCACTATGTTGCCCAGAGTGGTCTCAAACTCCTGGTCTCAAGGAGTCCTCCCATCTCGGCCTCCCAAAGTGCTGGGATTACAGGCTTGAGGCACCGTGCCCAGCCTCTTTCTGTTTTTAAAAGGAAACCATTGATAAAAATTACAGACAAAAGCACACAAATTACACTTACAAATCCATTAGAGATACTATCAATTGGCTAACAGGCAAAAGTTTTGCATAGGCAGTTTGAATAAATAGAGACAGAGATTATTGACGAATTTAAGAAAATCTATGCAATCTCATAATCAATAAAGACAATTTCAGATGTTACTTTTTTTTTCTTTTTTGAGACAGGGTCTCATTGTGTCACCTAGGCTGGAGTGCAGTGGCGTTATCTCGGCTCACTGCAGCCTCCACCTCCTGGGTTCAAACGATCCTCCTGCCTCAGTCTCCCTAATGGCTGGGACTAAAGGCATGTACCACCATGCCTGGCAAATTTTGTATGTGTATATATATATTTTTCCGAGACGGAGTTTTGCTTTGTCACCAAGGCTGGAGTGTAGTGGCATGATCTCGGCTCAGTGCAACCTCTGCCTCCCGGGTTTAAGTGATTCTCCTGCCTCAGCCTCCAGAGTAATTGGGATTACAGGCCCTTACCACCACACCCAGCTAATTAAAAAAAATTTTTTTTTGTAATTTTAGTAGAGATGGGGTTTCACCATGTTGGCCAGGCTGGTCTCGAACTCCTGACCTCAGGTGATCCGCCTGCCTCAGCCTCCCAAAGTACTGGGATTAGAGATGTGAGCCATGGCACCCAGCCGAGATGTTACTTCTTGACTATTACATTGATAAAGGCTTTTAAAAAAAACATAGAAGGCTTTCAGTGTGTAATGCTGTCCACCTTCATACAGAGCAGATAGGCGTGTGGATATTTATAAAATTCTTCTTCAAAGTAATTTTGCAGTATATATCAAAAACATCAAACTATACAAATAACTTATTTGGGGGATGCTATATTCAGTTGATAATCAGTTATATGTAACGTAATTACATGAGACTTCCATTGCATTTGTTACGCTAGTGATAAATAGTAAACATGGTTTCAAAACTAGTGAACTAATTATGGTAAAGCCATATGAACCACTGCAAGTTCCCTGAGAGCAAAAGTGATTTCACCCACCCTATTCCCTGCTCTATCACCTGAATGTAGAATGGACACCATCTACCTTGAATAACGATTTGTGGAATGAATTGGCAGGATGTGAAAACATTAATAATTATGCTTGTGAAGACTGATGGAAGAATAATTAAAACATCAAGCTACATGAAAACATGATACAGATTTTATAGAATGAGATCTCAGGTTTTAAAATTTGTCATTGGAGTTTAAGTAAAAAGATGAGATGGCCGGTGCAGTGGCTCACGCCTGTAATCCCAGCATTTTGGGAGGCCGAGGCAGGTGGATCACCTGAGGTCAGGAGTTCGAAAGCAGCCTGGCCCACGTGGTGAAACCCCGTCTCTATTAAAAATACAAAGATTAGTCAAGTGTGCTGATGGGTGCCTATAATCTCAGATACTCTGGAGGCTGAGGCAGGAGAATCGCTTGAACCCGGGAGGCAGTGTCCAAAGCCTGCGGGCCCTTTCTTGCCCGGCTTGCGTGTTGATCCTGTAGGACCCAAGGTCCTGTGGCTCTAGATGCCCTTGGTCATCTTTTATTACTTTCACTTATTTACCAACCTCCATTCTTGGGATCCTTGGAGAGACTCAGGTGAGTTTCTACCTTGGAGGCACCCCCAATCTTGTGGCCACAGAAATAGACTGAGACACTCCACATCCTCTGTGGTCAGGGCTGGCTTGAAGGAGAGATGGACTGTGGGACCCTTGAGGGGAATCAGGTTTTCTGCCATTGGGGCAGGCAGGCAGGCTTCCTGGAGGAGGGGTTTTTGGAAGTGGGTCTGGAACGATGAGTAGGAATTTTTTAAGCAAAGAAGAGAAAGAGAAAGATAGTTTTGTGTGGAGGTTGGGCCCACTCGAAGACTTGGAGGTGAGAGAGCAAGCACCTGGCTTTTGAGCAGCAAGATAGAGTTTGGTGCCACCAGAGCAATCAGGGTGAGAGGCAGAGGAAAGAGGGAGAGGAAGAGATTGATTCTGAGAACCATAGGGAGCCATGGAGGGTGTGTGAACAGGAGAGGGGAATTATCAGCTGCCTGCCTCCTTCCCTTGCCCTACCTGGTTTCTCCCCGCCCCACCTTTTTTTAAAAGCTCCTTTCTATAGCACCCCTTGCAGAAGTATCTGCAATTCAGGTTTTGCTTCTAGAGAGTCCACACTAAGACAGTGTCTTTTGATTCTCCAGTCCCTCCTCTCCCACTCACCTGCTACTTCTGCTCTTGTTCCCTGACTGGTTTCTACCCATTTTCTTCCACTTCCTTCTGGATCTTTCTGGGTATCTCCTTCAGTCTTTCCCAGCTGGCTCCAGCCTGGGCACAGGTGTGGGAGTGATGGGAGTATGAGACAGAACATTCTCCCATGAACTGAAATTCAGGGCTATCCTTGGGGTGGGACGTGGAGCCTGGTCTGGGGTGGTGCAGCCAGGCTTGGGAGAAGGGCTGTGTCTACATCTGCCCCCTGCTAGCTTGCTGCAAAGCTGGGGGTACCTACCTAAAGCTAGGGGCAGGAGGCTGTGCTGGGACTGGGAGACAGGAGAGAAAGTTCAATGGACTGCGATTAGTTATGAATTTGGGATAAATAGCAAGTGGGGTGAACGGTCAAGTTTTGGTGGGGAGAGACAGGGAGAGAGAGATGGAGAGTTGGACTTGGGAGAAACAGAGATAGGGAAAAAGATGCACACACAGAGACAGAGAGAGAAACAGTGAGAGGCAGAGTGAAGGAGAGAGAGAGGAGAGGGAGAGAAAGACACAGAAAAAGGGACACATAAACAGAAAGTAAAAGAAACACATACACGCACATATCTATATCTGTCATTGACCATGTCTGTCATCTACGTAGCCATCACTCATACATCTCTCTCATCTATACCTGTCCCTCTTATCTCTCTATCCATGTATCCTATTTATCATGTATGGATTAGTCACCTACCTTTCTCTTTCTCTCATCTGTCTGTCTGTCCTATTACCTACCTACCTACCTACCTACTACCTATCCATTCATCCATCCTATCTGTGCATCCATACATCTATCCTGTTATCTACCTACCTACTTATATACCTACCTAGTACCTACCTACCTATCTACCTACATACCTACCTTCCTACTTACCTATCCATCCATCCATCCCTCCTATCTGTGCATCCATCCATGTATCCTATTATCTATCTATCTATCTATCTATCTATCTATCTATCTATCTATCTACTTTTTTTTCAAGATGGAGTCTCGCTCTGTCGCCCAGGCTGGAGTGTGGTGGCATGATCTTGGTTCACTGCAACCTCCACATCCCGGGTTCAAGCGATTCTCCTGCCTCAGCCTCCCTAGTAGCTGGGATTACAGGCACGTGCCATGACAACCAGCTAATTTTTGTATCTTTAGTAGATACAGGGTTTCACCATATTGGTCAGGATGGTCTTGAACTCATGACCTCGTAATCCACCCACCTCAGCCTCCCAAAGTGCTGGGAATACATGCATTAGTCACCACACCCGGCCTGTCTATCTATCTTCTATCTATCTGCTTGTATATCTACCGACTGACCAAACTACCTATCCATATATCCATCCATCCATCCATCCATCCATCCATCCATCCATCCATCCATCCATCCATCCAACCATCCATCCATCCTATCTGTGTGTCCATCTGTCTATTGAATCTATTTATCTATCTATCTACCTACCTACCTATCATCTTCCTCCCTCCCTCCCTCCCCACCTACCTACTGATCCATCCGTGCATCCGCCCATCCTATCTGTGGGTCCATCCGACCATCTATCTTATTATCTATCTCACTATCTTATTATCTATCTGTCTGTCTGTCTGTCTATCTATCCAACTCCATCCCTTACTCCCTGTCCACCTACTTACCGATCCATCCATGCATCCACCCATCCTATCTGTGGGCCCATCCAACCATCTATCTTATTATCTATCTATCTATCTATCTATCTATCTATCTATCTATCTATCCATCCATCCATCCATCCATCCATCCATCCATCCATCCATCCATCCATGCATCCATCCATCATCTACGTATCTATCTAGAGAAAGACACAGAGAGAGGAAGAGAGTGTGGGAACAGAGAAGCACATAGACACAGACACAGGAAGAGGGCTGTGTCTCAGGTCAAAGGGCTGAGTAGTTTGGGGTTGTGTGGTGGGTAGGGGGGTGCAATGGGCAGTGGTAGCATCTGAGGCCCCCTGCAGGCCTGTTGTCAGCCTTGTCTATCCCCAGCTGCAGGGCAATGAGGAAGACATGAGGCTGATAGAGGATCTGGGCCACCAGTTCCATGATGTCCAACTCTGGTGGCTTGGGCCTTTCTACCCTGTCCTGCATCTCGTCCACCCAACGTTTGCTGCCCCTGTGCTCCAGGCTTCAGGTATCTTTCTCAGGAGGCTATGCTGCAGCTTCTTCCCTGCCTCTGCTCCCAGCCCTTCCAACCCTTGGACAGGCCATGCTGAGCAGAAAAATGGGCACATCCAAAAGAGACCATGGCTCTGCACTAACCTGCTGGGTGACTCTGGGCAGGTCCCTGGTGCTCTCTGGCTGCTGAGGCTTCTTTTAGTTGTGAGTGAAGAAAACTCAACCCTGTGTGGTCTAAGCAAAGAAAGAGAATGCATTGACTGTAAAGTAAAAGTCAGGAAGTAAAAGTGAAGTCCAGGAAGGGTGGTCTTCAGGCATAGCTGGATCCAGGCCTTCATAATGCCAGTCTTCATCTCTTAGCTCTGTATCCCTCTGTGATGGTTTCACTCTCATGCTGTTACAGATAAGTCCCAGAAGCTCAACCCCCATGGAAAATTCCATGTAATTCCAGGAAAATTTCCAGGATTCCCCTCAATTGGCCTGGCCTGGGTCATAGAACCAATTTCTTATCCAGTCACCGCAGCTTGATTGCATAGGTTTAGGGTCATATGCTCAGTTCTGGAGCTCTGGAGCAGGGGATGAGAGTCTTCTCAGCGACTTGGATTGAGAGTGGGGAAGGCATGAGGAGGATGGATGCTGGACAGGCAGATACCACCATTCACTAGACATCCATTCACCAGCCTCCTTGTGAGATAGGCATTTCCTGAGTAAGAAAACTGAGGTACAGAGAGGCGCAATGACTTCTCAAGGTCACATAGCATATCGAGGCCTCCCTCTTAGTTCTTTTTTAAAATTTTTTTGAGACAGGGCCTCACTCATTAATGCTTAGTGTGGAGTGTGGCAGGATACTGAGGAAGCCTAAATCAAGCCTAGGTTACATGTGGGACGCTAATAGGACCAGATTTAAATCCTATCTGGGGCCCATCTGTAGTGCACGTGGAAGTCATTTTAGACTCTCAGGTCCATGTCTGAGCATGTCACATCAGGACAGGTCATGTATACTGTGTCCATGTCAGAACATGTTAACGCATCTCAGGCTATGCCACATATCTCAGGTCCATGTCAAAAGATGTCAGAGAGTACTGGGCAGACAGGATGTCCTCGTCCTAAGATTTTTTTTTTTTTTTAATGGAGACGGCATCTCGCTCTATCTTCCAGGCTGGAGTGCAGTAGAATGATCTTGGCTCACTGCAACCTCTGCCTCCCCACTTCAAGCTATTCTCCTGCCTCAGCCTCCCGAGTAGCTGGGACTATAAGCACCCGTCACCCCGCCCAGCTAATGTTTTTGTACTTTTTAGTAGAGATGGGGTTTCACCGTGTTGCCCAGGCTGGTTTTGAGCTCCTGAGCTCAGGCAATTCGCTGCCTCAGCCTCCCAAAGTGCTAGGATTACAGGTGTGATCCACCGTGCCTGGCGAGGGTGTCCTAGGTCTCTGTAAAGGCATTTTGTAGAGCGTTGAGCCATGCTCAGGTATTGCAGAACATGTTGGATCATGTAGGAGCCATGCCAAGGCATGCTGGGGTGTGCTGTGCCATGTTGGGCTGTGTCATTATTGTACTGCACCGCTGCAGCCTGGTCTGGTCCCCACTCTCCTCCTCTGTCTTCCCTCCTTCCTTTGCCCTTGACCCTGTTCCTGAGTTACTGGACCTGGAGGGTGGAAGTGCAAACCCCTGGCTTGGAGCCTCCCCCTACACTCAAAGTCCCTCCCCTGCCCCTCTCCATAACCCCTGATGTTCCTTATTCATGTCAGTTGCTGTTGCTCCCAAGGATATGAGTGCCTATCGCTCCGTGAAGCTCTGGCTGGGTGAGTAACTAGAAGAGTGGGGATGGGGACAACCTTCTGGGGCCGGGGGAAGGTGCTATCCTTGCCCATTGCCCTTGGCTGCCTCTACTAGGGGATGGGCTCCTGATTAGTGCCGGTGACAAGTGGAGATGGCACCGCCACCTGCTGACACCCGCCTTCCACTTCAAAATCCTGAAGCCCTATGTGAAGATTTTCAGTAACAGCGCGAACATCATGCACGTGAGTGCCACAAAGCCGGGTCCCCTCTGGGGCCTTGGGAAAGGAGAAGTGACCTCAGGCAGATCTGGTCTGAAATGCTGGCTCTGTTGGGTGGCTTTGATGCCATAGCTTTTCCTCCCCAGGCCTTGGTTTCTTCATGTGTAAAATGGGGATAATAATTTCTCCTGAAAAGGTGGTCAAGATCACGTACTGAAGTCACGTTCTTGGCACATAGTAGGCGTTCAGAAGGCATTAATTACTAGTCTCCCTCACAGAAGCCTTGCAAACTAAAGGCAGTTATGATGAAATTTGGATAATGGCAGGGTGCGGTGGCTCACGCCTGTAATCCCAGCACTTTTGAGGCCGAGATGGGTGGGTTACTTGAGTCCAGGAGATTGAGGCCAGCCTGGCCAACATGGTGAAACCCCATGTCTACTAAAAATACAAAAAAAAAAAAAAAAAAAAAAAAAAATTAGCCAGGTATGGTGGCACATGCCTGTAACCCCAGCTACTTGGGAGGCAGAGGCAGGAGAATTGCTTGAATCCAGGAGGCAAAGGTTGCAGTGAATCGAGATTATGCCACTGCACTCCTGCCTGGGTGAGAGAGTGAGACTACATTTAAGAGAAAAAATTCACATAGCTGTTTCTGCATAGCAGACTACTTTAAAACTCACTGGCCTCGGTGTTCCAAGCAGACACTTCCATTTGTCCCTTATTTTCCAGGAGGCTAGCCTAGGTTCACTACCGCAGTGGAGTCTGAGTTTCAAGAGAGTGAGCAGAAACATTTTAGTACCTCCTGATGCTAGTTCAGAAGTAGCACACTAGCATTTTTACCACATTCTCCTGGTGAAAGCCAGTTTCAAGACCAGCTCAAATTCAAGAAATGGAGACTCAGGTTCTGCCTGCAAATGGAAGGAGGTGCCAAGTCTCATCGCCAAGGATGAGGGGCAAAAAGTGGGGGACATTTCTGTAATCACTTGCCTCTGTGCTAATGATGAGGATGATAATGACAGGTAACATTTATTGAGCACTTACTGTGTAGCAGAAACTATATGCCAATTCCATGATCTATGTTGTCTAATTTAATATTCACAACGCTATGAGGTAGAGATGCTCATAATTGCCACATTATGGATGAAGAAACTGTGGGTCAGAGAGATTAGGGAGCTTGCCTAAGTTTACAGTTAGGAAGTGAGCTAAAAGTGGTGCAGAAGGGGTTCTAACCTGGTTATCTGGCACCAAAGCAGATCATTTTTTTTTTTTTTGAGATGGAGTCTCACTCTGTCATCAGGCTGGAGTGCAGTGGCATCATCTCGGCTCACCGCAACCTCTGCTTCCTGGGTTCAAGTGATTCTCTTGCGTCAGCCTCCTGAGTACCTGGGATTACAGGTGCCTGCCATCACACCCAGCTAGTTTTTGTGTTTTTTAGTTGAGATGGGATTTCACCATGTTGGCCAGGATGGTTTCGATCTCCTGACCTCATGATTTGCCCATCTCACCTTCCAAAGTGTTGGGATTAGAGGTGTGAGCCGCTGTGCCCAACCCAAAGCAGATAATCTTAACTATTACTGAAGATTTGATAGAGGGACCTAAAGAGGACAGTGGGTTGACTAAGGGTGCATAGGCAAGGAGCAGAGCTGGAACTTGGACCCAGGTCACCTGACCCCCAGACTTGGACCTTCATGTCCTAATAGTAACAGCTTCTGTCCCTCACAAGCTTGGTCCTCCTTGGGGATGGATACCTGGGGAAGAGGACTAGAAGTTGGTTCTGAGGGAATCCATTCTGCAGGCTGGGGATGGGAAGGGACTCAGGGGAACCAGGGCTCAGTTCTGGCTCTGTCCCCTTCTCGGTCCAGGCCAAATGGCAACGCCTGGCCCTGGAGGGCAGTGCCCGTCTGGACATGTTTGCGCACATCAGCCTGATGACCTTGGACAGTCTGCAGAAATGCGTCTTCAGCTTTGACAGCCATTGTCAGGAGTGAGTTTTTCCCCAGGACCTGGGATCTTGGCCATGGACCTATGGGAGTAGGTTGGGGAGAGAGGACTGATCAGGGCATCTGGAAGTGCCTTCTTGGAGAAAATGAGTCAGAATTGAGCATGGAAGTCCAGGGAAGGGGATAAGAAAGATCAGTTCTCCAGGTAGGTAGAACTGTTTGGGTAATGGCAAGGAGGCTAGGATGAGCAGAAGCACGTCCAATAGCCATCAAGGGGACACCTTGGAAATGAGATTGGAGGGGTCAGCAGTAGCTATAACTTAAGGACATTGAAAAGCCATGCAAAGGGGTATGAGCTTTATCCAAGGCTCCCAGGGAGTCACGGGAGGTGTTTAAGACGATGAGGGTCATGGTCAGTCCTGAGCTTGCACGTTTGACTCTGTGGAAGATTGACTGTTATGTAGACACAGGAAGCAAGGAGACCATGGAGAGGAAGAGGCCAGAGGTTGGTGGAGAAAATGGGGCACATTTGAGAGAAACCAAGGAGAAACAGGCAGGAGCAGATGTTGCGTAAGAGGGTGGGAAGATGCCCATGATGGCCAAGCTGTGCCCTGGGGATCCGGGACAGGAGGCAGCTCACAGAGTGGGAGGTGGAGAGTGAAGTGTGCTTGCAGGGCGCCCTTTTCTGCATGGAATGTGGTCCTGGGATTCTGGCTAGAAGGTGCTCCCAGGCTTTCATATGTGTTTAGAAGCTGCTTCCTCTCCCTGGCCTGGCCCTGCAGGAAGCCCAGCGAATATATTGATGCCATCTTAGAGCTCAGTGCCCTCATCGTGAAACGGAACCAGCACATGTTTCTGCAAGCGGACTTCTTGTACTTCCTCACTCCCAATGGGCGACGCTTCCGCAGGGCCTGTGACGTAGTGCACAACTTCACAGATGCCGTCATCCAGGAGCGGCGCCGCACTCTCACTAGCCAGGGTGTTGATGACTTTCTGCAGGCCAAGGTCAAGTCCAAGACGTTGGACTTCATTGATGTGCTCTTGCTGGCCAAGGTGGGCTTCTCTGGGATCTGAATTTCAGAAGTAGAATGGACCTTGATGTGAAATGTCAGATCCATGAACTTGGACTTGATCCAGAGGGCACTGGGGAGCCATGGAAGGTGCTTGAGGAAAGGAAGGACAAGTAAGATACATTTTAGAGGTGACTCTGGAGAAGACTTCCTAGGAGGAGCAAACAAGAGGCAAGAGACTAGGAAAGAGTCCTGCTAGGCAGGTCTAGTGATGATAAGGGAGGAATCTTGCCTGGAATATGGATCTTCATGAACTGTTTTAGTTTAGACTGAGGCGCCTTCTTGGCTGGTGTGAATTAGAGGTCTTGTCTTGTCTCCAGGATGAAAATGGAAAGGAGTTGTCAGATGAGGACATAAGAGCAGAGGCTGACACCTTCATGTTTGGGGGTGAGGGTCCCAGGGTATGATGTCACTAGGGGTAAGAGTGTCTCCATTCCAGGGATGTGGTGGGTGGACCCTGGATCACCCCATCCCATCTTCCTTCCCCACTTCCTCCTGAGGGCCTCGATGCATGGGTGCTGTCCACCCTTTGGTGCTGAAGCAGCCCAGAGACCCAAGCTTACCTGGCTGCCCCTCAGGCCATGACACCACGGCCAGTGGTCTCTCCTGGGTCCTGTACAACCTCGCGAGGCACCCGGAATGTCAGGAGCGCTGCCGACAGGAGGTGCAAGAGCTCCTGAAGAACCGTGATCCTAAAGAGATTGAATGGTGAGTGCAGGTTCTCATGTCCTGTTTCTGAGTCCCTGTTATTGGTTTAGTTCTTCAGGTGGGAAAGGGAGAGGGTCTTATTGGTGCTTGTGCTATTACTGCCTAGTGGGAATAGGTGCAGAGCTCAGAAACAGGGCCTGGTACTCAGGGCCTGGTACTCAGCCTGGAGCAAGGGAGAAGTTGTGGGATTTTTGCCTTTACTATGTATTACAATTAAAATCATTCTTTTTTATTTTCTTTCTTTCTTTTTCTTTTCTTTTCTTTTCTTTCTTTTTTTTTTTTTTTTTTTTTTTTTTTTTTTTTTTTGAGACAGAGTCTCACTCTGTCTTCCAGGCTTGAGTGCAGTGGCATGATCTCCGCTGACTGTAACCTCTGCCTCCCGGGTTCAAGATACTCTACTGCCTCAGCCTTCTGTGCAGCTGGGATTACAGGTGTCCGCCAATATGCCCAGCTAATTTTTGTATTTTTAATAGAGACGGGGTTTCACTATGTCGGCCAGGCTGGTCTCGAAGTCCTAACCTTGTGGCTAGCCCGCCTCGGCCTCCCAAAGTGCTGGGATTACAAGCATGTGCCACCACACCCGGCCGCTTTATCTTTTGCAAAGTATTTTATTTCATTTTTGTGCTATACCTTTGTAATAGATCATAATACATGGTAGATTGGATTTATCTTCTTCAATCTTTCATTTTAATTTTATCTTTTTTTCTTTGAGAGATGGGATCTCACTCTATAGCCCAGGCTGGAGTGCATTGGTGTCATCACAGCTCACTGCAGCCTTGAACTCCTGGGCACAAGGGATCCTGACACGTCAGTCTCCTCAGTAGCTGGGACCACAGGCACGCACCACCATGCCTGGTGGATCTTTTATTCTTAAATTGACCTAGGTTTTGATGAACTTTAATTCTTCCAATTAGAATAAGATGGTTAAGTTCCTACAAAATGAAAAGCTAGATTTTTATTGTATTGCTTTGAATATGTTGATTAATTTATAAAGAAAGGACACCTTCATAATATTAAGCCATCTCATTCTAGAGTATGGAGGGAATCTTATTAAAACAATTTCATAATCTTTATGGTGATTTCCCCCTCATCTTTTTTAGCATATTATATTATATTATATTATATTATATTATTTTATTATATTATATTATATTATATTATGAAGGGGTGGCCTGCCCCTCCACAGCCGTGTGCTTCTCGTTAGGTGGAACGAGAGCTTTGAGAAAAGATAATACACAGAGACAAAGTATAGAGAAAGAAAGCGGGGCCCAGGGACCGGTGCTGTGCTTACAGAAGGACCCACAACGGACGGTCCTGAGTTCCCTCAGTATTTATTTGCTAAAGATAAGGGAGTAAATCAGCAGTAAGACATACAGATACACGGAGATGTTCCAATTTACCCAGGGGAGGGCAGGAGAAGATGTTTTTCTTTTACTGAGAATTTAAGAGAATGGGTACTGACCTTCAACCACAAGCAGGCTTTAACCATTTGCATTAACAAAGCACATTCCTTACACCCAAAATCTTTTCAACTTTAATTACCACAGAGATGTCTCCTAGCAAGGACAAGATGGGGTAGAGTCACAGATTAAAGCATGCTCAAATACAGAGCCAAATGGAGTCTCTTTTATTTACTTCTTTCTATATAAACACAGTAACAAGCTGACCTCTCTTTTCCCCACAATATTATATTATATTATATTATTAATTTGAGACAGGGTCTTGCTCTGTCACCCAGGGTAGAGTGCTGTGGCATGGTCTCTGCTCCCTGTAGCCTCTGCCTCCCAGGTTCAAGTGACTCTTGTGCCTCAACCTCTTGAGTAGCTGGGATTACAGGCCTATGTCACCACACCCAGCTAATTTTTTCATTGTTAATAGAGATGGAGTTTTGCTATGTTGGCCAGGGTGGTCTTGAACTCTTGGCCTCAAGTAATCAACCCGCCTCAGCCTTCCAAAGTGCTAGAATTACAGGCATAAGTCACGGCACCCGGCCCCATTATATAATTTTAAACATTTTTTAATGCAAATAGGTTAACACTTTTAAGGAGACCCTCTATGTGTTGTGTTTTGCTTAGAAATGCTTCTAAAAGTACCATATCAAGTTTTCTTCTAATACTTTTGTGACTTTGGTTTTCTCGTGCTTAAATCCTTGATTCTTCTGGAATTCGTTTTGTTACTGGATTTAGGGTGAGAGGGAGGTTGGAACCGCCTTTGCAAAAATTATAACTGAGGAAATTATGACAGTGAAAGAGATAAGACCTAGTCGACTCCATCATCCTTCTAACCTTTAAGCTGTCCTTATTCATTCCTGGGCATAGGCTGAACTAACTTTGGGAAGGGATTCAGTTCATGGTTTGAGTTTGAAACAAAATTGAATATAGCCCTTTCGCGAAAGACCCCCTGTCTTGATAAATCGGCTCTTTCTAGGCAGCGAGCAAGGTGAATCCACCGGGTGGTTACAAGTTGGTGCGAGGGTTTCTCTGGGCAGCAGGAAGGCTGTGTTTGCTCCCTGGATAATTGTTGGATGTTTCCTTAGGGATGACCTGGCGCAGTTGCCCTTCCTGACCATGTGCCTGAAGGAGAGCCTGCGACTGCATTCCCCAGTCTCCAGGATCCACCGTTGCTGCACCCAGGACGTGGTACTCCCGGATGGCCGGGTCATCCCCAAAGGTGCCCACAGTTGGGCAGGCAGGGAGGGCTTTGGGCAGGGTGGAGGTCCCATCGTGTGGTGGGGATCCTTGTCCTGACTGCACCTCCTCCCGGACAGGAAACACTTGCACCGTCAGCATCTTTGGGATCCATCACAACCCTTCAATCTGGCCGGACCCTGAGGTGCTACCACTTCCCCCTTCTCCATCCCTGGGGCTTGGTCAGGGGAGAAATCTTGTCCCGGGGAAGCAGATACTCCCTCTCTACTCCACCCACATCTGTTTTTTTTGTTTGTTTGTTTTTGTTTTTTTGTTTTGTTTGTTTGTTTTTGGTTTTTTTTGAGATGAAGAGTTGCTCTTGTCGCCCAGGCTGGAGTGCAATGGAGAGATCTCGGCTTACTGCAACCTCCGCCTCCCGGGTTCAAGCAATTCTCCTGCCTCAGCCTCCTGAGTAGCTGGGATTACAGGCGCCCACCACCACGCCTGGCTAATTTTGTATTTCTAGCAGAGACGGGGTTTCTCCATGTTGTTTAGGTTCATCTCTAACTCCCAACCTCATGAGATTCGCCCCTCAGCCTCCCAAAGTGCTGGGAGTACAGGCGTGAGTCACCGCCCCCGGCTTCACATCTGTCTTATATGGGGGTGGCTGGGTGTCCTGAGAGGCCCCCACCCAACAGCTCTAACTCGCTCACTCCCCAGGTCTATGACCCCTTTCGCTTCGACCCAGAAAATCTCCAGAAGAGATCACCTCTGGCTTTTATTCCCTTTTCGGCAGGGCCCAGGTGAGGCTCAGGGGATTCTGAGGTGGGCATGGGGTGAGGGTGCCACAGGTGGAGACAAGGTCTGACGTGGGGCCACGTGTTTCAGGGAGTCTAGGGTTTGAATAAGATCCCAGGAAAAGTGGGTGTGTGTTCTCAGACTTCCCCACTCCTGTATCTGCTGGTCTGATTTGGAGGCCGGAGTCTAGGCCAAGCTCGGGGGATATGCAAGCCCACATGGGGGTCCCAGGCACGGGGTCCCTCTCTCTGCCCCTCAATCGGATCTGGGTGGGGTTGGGAGTCCCAGGCCAGGTTCCCGGCGCGATGGGGCCGGGATGGCTG
The DNA here is from genome assembly GCF_001698545.2 of Rhinopithecus bieti. Taxonomy (NCBI): domain Eukaryota; kingdom Metazoa; phylum Chordata; class Mammalia; order Primates; family Cercopithecidae; genus Rhinopithecus; species Rhinopithecus bieti. Next base: position 547,665 of record NW_016811267.1, read on the forward strand.
TCCTGGGCACAGAGTCCCCACCCCCTCCCCCAGGAACTGCATCGGCCAGACATTCGCCATGGCTGAGATGAAGGTGGTCCTGGCGCTCACGCTGCTGCGCTTCCGCATCCTGCCTGACCTCGCGGAGCCCCGCAGGAAGTCAGAGTTGATCCTGCGCGCTGAGGACGGACTTTGGCTACGGATGGAGCCCCTGAGCGCGAACCCGCAGTGAGCCACCACTCTGAGGTCTCCGAGCCCCCGCGCCCTCAGGTCTCTGCAGATTCCGGGGAATCAATCTGTGCCTGAGTCCCACAGCCAGCCAGCAGGGGGCGCTGGAGGACTGCAGGGATCCAGGGCCTGGCTGGGAGGGGGCGGAGTGTCTCTGAGCCAAGACCCTGACAGCCCCTCTGGGTGAGCACGGTGGAGCGGCGCTACATCCGTACTCGGCAATCTCAATTCTCATCTCCTAACACATCCAGTTATTTTTTTTCTGCTCACCTTAGGGTTCTTCACTGTTTTCATTGTTCTTAAATGACTGTCCTTATTAAACAATAATAAGCCTGGTTGGTTTACAGTGTGTCTGAGCATTGAAAGTGTCTGTATCTATTACAATGACTGTCATTTTTGTCATGGGGTCAGTGTTTCGGTCATCTTTGCCTGGTATTGGCTGCCATATTTGCATATTTGAAATGATATTGGTAGGATTTAAAGAAGGCAGCCTTCTTTCTCTTTCTCTCTCTCTCTCTCTCTTTTTTTTTTTTTTTTTTTTTTTTGAGACGGAGTCTTGTTCTGTCGCCCAGGCTGGAGTGCAGTGGCACAATCTCAGTTCACTGCAACCTCCGCTCCTTGGTTCAAGCAATTCTCCTGCCTCAGCCTCCCAAGTAGCTGGGATTACAGGTGACTGCCACCACCCCTGGCTAATTTTTGTATTTTTATTTTATTATCTTTTTGGAGACGGAGTCTTACTCTGTCACCCTCGCTGGAGTGCAGTGGTGCGATCCCAGCTCACTGCAAGTTGCACTTCCCGGGTTCACACCATTTTCCTGCCTCAGCCTCCCGAGTAGCTGGGACTACAGGCACCCGCCACCATATCCAGCTAATTTTTTGTATTTTTAGTAGAAATGGGGTTTCGCCATGCAGACTGGCCTCGAACTCCCGACCTCAAGTGATCAGCCTGCCTTGGCCTCTTAAAGTGCTGGGATTAACAGGTGTGAGCCACTGCGCCCAGCCACAAGAAGGCAGCTTTCTCTAGGGAGCAGTCTTTGGAGGACAGCTGGTTGAGGTTCATGTTTAATGACGCTCTAGGCTTGTGGTGACCAAGGTCACCCAGGTGGTTTAAATATAAGCTGAAATCACACTTGCACGCTGTTTTGCTTTATTTTTTTCTCACCCTGAGAGATGTAGCCCTTTGAAGGCTCCACATATGCAAGGAGGGGCTTTTTACCATTTTCCCTCCTTGTATCACACCTACGCTTAAGGTTTTTTTTTTTTTTTCCTGCAATCACAAAACTGTTGAAACAGAGTTCCAAATTTTCCTGATTTGAGAAATGCCTTCAGAGAGAAGATATAATTTATGTTGGTTTTATCTCTAGGTTTCTGTTTTATTTGAATCCTGTTTTGTGATTTTTCACTGTCTTTTCTTTTTTAAAAAGATTTATTTTATTTTAAGTTCTGGGATACATGTGCAGGACATGCAGGTTTGTTACGTAGGTAAATGTGTGCCATGGTGATTTGCTGCAATGTGATTGCAGCGATGTGATTTGCTGCATGGTGATACCTACCCATCACCTCAGTATTCAGTCCCACCTCCATTAGCTATTTATTCTGATGCTCTCCCTCCTCCTGCCCCCAGCACAGGCTCCAGTGTGTGTTATTTCCCTCCCTGTGTCCATGTGTTCTCATTGTTGAGCTCTCACTTATGAGTGAGAACATGCGGTGTTTGGTTTTCTGTTCCTGCGTTAGTTTTCTGAGGATAATGGTTTCTAGCTCCATCCATGTCCCTGCAAAGGACATGGTCTCGCTCCTTTTTATGACTGCATAATACTCCATGGTGTATATGTACCACATTTTGTTTAATAGTCTATCACTGATAGGCATTTGGGTTGATTCCATGTCTTTGCTATTGTTTCACTGTCATTTCATGTCACTTATTCATATGAAGAATTGAAGAAGCATCCAGTTTTTTTGTTTTTTTGTTTTTGTTTTTTTTTTTGAGACAGAGTCTCACTCTTTTGCCCAGGCTGGAGTGCAGTGGCATGATCTCGGTTCACTGTAACCTCCACCTCCTGGATTCAAGTGATTCTCCTGCCTCAGTCTCCTGAGTAGCTGGGATTATAGGCTCCTGCAACCACGCCTGGCTAGTTTTTGTATTTTTAGTAGAGACAGGGTTTCACGATGTTGGCCAGGCTAGTCTCGAACTCCTGACTTGAAGTGATCCACCCGCCTCGGCCTCCCAAATTATTGGGACTACAGGCATGAGCCACTGCGCCTGGCTGCATCCAGCTTTTTAAAAATGCTGGAATTCAGTTCAAATAACTTCACTTGCTGTTAATGGAAGCAACAAGTCCAACACGGGATGTTAAATTTTCATGATTCAGTGATTACTCCACTCTGGGATGCAGTAGAAGTGATAATTGCCATTGAGTTTATAGATTTCCACACCACACAAGCCCACATCAAAATATGAAGCAGAGTACTGCACATCACGGCCGGGTGCAGTGGCTGACGCCTGTAATCCCAGCACTTTAGGAGGCCAAGGTGGGTGAATCACTTCATGTCAGGAGTTTGGGACTAGCCTGGTCAACATATGGAAACCCCATCTCTACTAAAATTGCGAAAATTAGTTGGGCATGGTGGTGCATGCCTGTCGTTCCAGCTACTTGGGAGGCTGCGGCAGTAGAACTGCTTGAACCTGGGAGGTGGAGTTTAGATTAAGCTGAGATTATGCCACTGCACTCCAGCCTGAGCAACAGAGTGAGACTCCATCTCAAAAACAAAAAGTAGGTAGTTGGAATTATTTTAAAACAAAACAAGGAGGGCGGAGCAAGATGGCCAAATAGAAACAGCTCCAGTCTCCAGCTCCCAGTGCGAGCAACACAGAAGATGGGTGATTTCTGCATTTTCAACTGAGGTACCAGTACAGTAAGGTACGCTCTAGTGTACCTCCTAGTGAGGTATACTAGGGAGTGCCGGACAATCGGTGCTGGTCAGCTGCTGCAGCCTGACCAGGGAGAGCTGAAGCAGGGAGAGGCATCGCCTCACCTGGGAAGCGCAAGGGGAAGGGAATCCCTTTTCCTAGCCAGGGGAACTGAGACACACAACACCTGGAAAATCGGGTAACGCCCCCCTCAATACTGCACTTTACCAAGGGTCTTAGCAAACGGCACATCGGGAGATTATATCCCACACCTGGCTGGGAGGGTCCCACGCCCACCGAGCCTCCCTCATTGCTAGCACAGCAGCCTGCAATCTAACTGCAAGGCAGCAGCGAGGCTGGGGGAGGGGCGCCCGCCATTGCTGAGGCTT